>NC_069501.1:1131106708-1131411708 GCF_027579735.1 Bombina bombina
GAGATGGCCTTTTTTGGCGATACTCCTGCGAGGTAGGAGATGAGTCGCATCCACTGTACTTTTATATGTGAACATGCTATTTCTGTAAATGTTTCTTCCATGCCGTGATGTATCTGGACTCAAAATAAAGTTTTAACATTTTTTTTTTTACTTTCAACTTGTAATACGCGGGGTACCCGACTCGCGTAAAGAGCAGAAGTCAAGGGGTGTTAGTGTGCGAGCGGGATCTGTATTTACCGATCCACTTGTAATCTAGCCCATTATATTTAATATATTAATGTATTAAAAAAAATCACTGATAAGCACTAGAGTTCAACCTATTTTAGTTCTTGTTCTTTGTTGTAAAAGGTTTGTTGGCAACATACTATTATAGAAAAATTTGTGTGTACGCCAGTCATTTTTATGAACACCCATTTGATCACAAAATTAATTCCCATGTTTGGCCAGATTATGAGTGGAGCGATATTGTTAGCGTGAGGAGCGCAAAGGCGGGATTGCAGTGTTTTGTGCACTTGAATCCATATGGTGCGGTGTATAAATTACCGCAAATTCCTTTGCGCAAACTTGTTTTAAATTTACGCTACCCTATTTTCTATGGGCACCATTGAGTGGCAAAGTACGCTCATAGTGCAAGTTGAAAGTAAATATGATTACTCAAACGCAATTCCATTTTATTTCAAACTTTTTACGCTACATGAAAGTTTGCAGAAAGAGTTTGACAGGAGGAAAAAGTTGCACTAAACTGCCTCACCCCTACTGCACTATTAACTCCTAAACCACCACAACCCCATTGCAAACTACCATGCAACACTTTTAACCCCTAAATCACCACAACCACCATCGGCCACTAACCTCCTAACACCCCATACAAAAATAAAAAAACTAACATTACATTAAAAAAAAATCCATTACATAAAAGAAAAGAAAAAAAATTACCAAAAATAAAAACCCCACATTTATGTCTATTCTAAAACTAATCCCCCTTAAAAAAACTAACAATAAAAGTTTCTATATCAATAGCCCTTAGAAGGTCTTTTGTAGGACATTGCAACTTTCCTATTTTTAAAGAAAATATATATAACCCCATTCTACAATAAAATTACCCCCCCCCCCCCACAAAAAAAGCCTATAAAAAAATGGTTGCCCTGAAAAACCCAGCCAAAAAAACCTAAAGCTAAACCCCAAAGATGGTACCAAACTTGAATCTGGCTCCTGCTTGCCGATTGCGGCGCTTCTTTTCATGGTGGGACCCTTCAAATCCAAATCAACCAATAGAAAAAGCTTTCATTCTATTGGCTGATTTGACTTTGTAAATGAAAATCATCTAATAGCAATGCTAAATTATATAAAAATATTATTTGAAGAAGATGGGCTTAATTAAAAGGGACAGTAAATGCAAAATGAACCTTACATTGATTAGCTAGAGCATGACATTTTAATCAACTTTCCAGTTTACTTCTATTATCAATTGTGCTTTGTTCTCTTGGTATCCTTTGTTAAAGTGTAATCCTAGGTGAGCTCAGGAACATGTAAATGTCTTAAACCTGGGGTGCCCACACTTTTTTGTGTTGGAATCTACTTTCATATGACCAGCTCAACGAGATCTACCCACTAAAAATGGTCCAGCTCCTAAGATTACATTCCTGCTTGTTCAAATAAAGATACCAAAAGAATGAATAAAAAAATATAATAGAAGTAAATTAGAAAGTTGTTTAAAATTGCATGCTTTATCTGAATCATGAAAAAAAATATTGTGTTTCATATCCCTTTAAGGTTGCATGATTTATCAACACATGGCTGTGCAAATAAAGATACAACAGATTAATCCAGATTAATCCTAACGACAAAAGTAGCACTGGCTTTAATTCAGGTTAACAGGAGCAACCCCTTGAGCCATGTTACAAAACATTGCATTCAAATTACTGCCACTAACCCCTTTACTTTGACCTGATATGACCCTGTGAGGCTTACACAAATAAATTTTATTACACGTTCATTTGCCAGACGTTAATCAGACTTATTCTATCTATTGACGCTTACCCTCCTAACTATACTATACCACCATATCCATTGGGAGAGTACTCACTCAACCATGCTTTTGATAGGCCAATTGTTTTGTCATTCAAAAATCATCTACATTGATTGGTTGAAATCGATGTCCCTCAAGATCCAATCATTTAGCACTTTTCGTGTCAAACCATCAGACTGTTAAATGACCTGCCCTTCACACATTGTGGTAGATAAGGCGGTTTCCCTAGCAACCATACTCTACTCACGCCCCAGTGTTGAGATTGTGTAACTTTACCACATTGGCTGCGATCTACCAGCAGCGCCTTCAGGATCTACTGGTAGATCCCGATCTACCTATTGGGCACCCCTGTCTTAAACCATCTAGCAGCATTGTTTGCAACATTGCTTATAGCAATGTTAAACATTGTTACAAACACTGCTGCCATAGACTGCTATAGACATGTGCACAGCTCCTATCAGCGTACCTTGGTTTAGACTTCAACAAAGGATACCAAGAGCAAATTTAATAATAGAAGTAAATTGGAAAGTGGTGAACAATTGCATGCTGTATCAGAATCATGAAAGTTTCATTTTGATTTTACTGTCCCTTTAACTGCATAAATTATATAATACAGTATATGTATATACTTAAAGGGACAAAAACAAGTTGGGATAGAGACAAAATACAATAATATGTACTTTAATTACTTTACCTGCAAATTTATACTGCAGTGCCTCGCTATTAACCGTTTCTTTTAAGTTTCTGAATTGTACAGCTCTAACTCCTCCCACACAATTCCTTCTATGGCTGTATCTATATCTACCTTTGATTTGGTAGAATGCAACTAATTATCTGCTGGAGCATGCCTAGAAGCAAAAAAGCAGATATGAACTTAGTTGAAATACGATGCCTGAGATTCTGATGCTAAACACTGATAAGGGGGGGTGGATCATACTACTCCAGACAGGTGTAACTAATTTTGCTTATTTTTTAAAGTTATTTTAAAATACTTGCCAGCAATTTTTAAACAATTTTTTTTTAGGAAAACTATTTTTTACTTAATTAGCCCTTTTAGGATATGCAAAGATATCATCATGTTTTATGGTACTTTAAATAAATATATACAAAGGGCCATGTAAAAGACTGCCTAGCCCCATTCCCTGCCTGATCTCCCAAACTCCATGCACACTCTGCCCTGCTCTGCCCACTTGCTGTCTCTTACATGTATGACCTGTGACTGTTCCATTTTGCTACAACTCTACCCCTAAATATCCTTGACTAAGTTACCAGCCTCCTTGTTCCACACAGTCTCGTGGAAAAGTAGGGAGGTATGACCTCTCATTATAAGCATTAGAGACCCCTCCTTTAAATTATATATCGTATAAATGCCTAGATTTTGAAGGAGAAAATGTCAGTAATTTAACCTGCTAGAAACTTATAAAACTGTATTTATTTTGCTACATGGATATTACTATGGTTGAGATATTTTTATTTATTTATTTTTTTTGCCCCACCCTGGAAAAATCCCTGTGGATGCCCATGTCTAGGCCTGTATTAATATTTGTAAGCATGCATGTGCAGTCTGCCTCTGCATTCTCTGTATTTGTTCTATCAAATATATATTTACCTGTCTTGGGTAACTATTCTTACGCATTTCCACAAGCTCCATCAAGGCTTAAGATGCTGAGTAGTAACTTTCATATTTACCTCAATATTCGGCTTGTATGATATTGTGTCTGCCTATAGTTTCAGTCATTCTGTTCACACATGCATAAAGATACACAAAATCTTAAAGGGACAGTCTACACCAGAATTTTTATTGTTTAAAAAGATAATCCCTTTATGACCCATTCCCTAGTTTTGCACAACCAACACAGTTTTATAAATACTCTTTTTACCTCTGTGATTACCTTGTATCTAAGCCTCTGCAAACGGTCCCCTTATTTCAGTTCTTTTGACAGACATCCATTTTAGCCAATCAGAGCTGGCTCACCTGAACTCCACATGCTTGAGCACAGTGTTATCTATATGACACACGTGAACTAACACCCTCTAGTGGTGAAAAATGCCCTGAGAGAAGAGGCGGCCTTCAAGGGCTTAGAAATTAGCATATGAATCTCCTAGGTTTAGCTTTCAACTAAGAATATCAAGAGAACAAAGCAAAATTGGTGATAAAAGTAAATTGGAAAATTGTTTAAAATTACATTCTCTATCTGAATCATGAAAGTTTATTTTGGACTAGACTGTCCCTTTAAGCCTGGTGTCTTCAGGTTGGCACTCAAAACATTCCTTAAGGTGTACGTACTTGTGTAAATTTTGCATCTTAACTGACGCTATAAATTAAAACGACAAGAATCCCTCGGTGCATGGTCATTATGATACCTTAGTGTTAGCCTCCCTTCCTCCCAGAAGCCCTTTATGGTTATTGTAGCTCAATCCGGCTTTGTTATCTTCTAGCTCCATCCCAGGCTTATGTTTCTTGGTTTGACCTCTGATTTGTGGTTTTGTGTAAACTGATTTCCTGACTTGACCTCAACTTTACTTTATGACGTTGTTTTGGATCCTTCCTAGGACAATTCTATATCGTTAGCCCCCCATGCCAACTCATGCTCTAGAATATTTACATAGTGTGTTTAAGGTAGTGCTATTAACTGCAAATGAAAGTCCAACTACTCCAAGCAATAAAGGTAATTTTACAGTGGCCTCCATAAACAAATGAGCAAATAAACATACTTGGACCAAAAAAAGATGATTGCAGCTATATCTAAACAGATACTACTTTGAACATACTTAAAGTAAAATATACTAAAAAAATACACAAACGCCTAGATTACGAGTTTTGCGTTAGAAGCTATGCGGTGCTAATGAGCAGTTTATGCTCACCACTCACTTACAGACAGCGCTGGTATTACGGGTTTTTACAAACCCGGCGTTAACCGCAAAAAGGTGAGCGTAGAGACAAAATTTTGCTCCACATCTCACCTCAATACCAGCGCTGCTTATGTTAGCGGTGAGCTGGCTGAACGTGCTCGTGCACGATTTCCCCATAGGAATCAATGGGGGAGAGCCAGCTGAAAAAAACCTAACGCCTGCAAAAAAGCAGCGTTTAGCTCCTAACGCAGCCCCATTGATTCCTATGGGGAAAATACATTTATGTCTACACCTAACAACCTAACATGAACCCCGAGTCTAAACACCCCTAATCTTACACTTATTAACACCTAATATGCCGCCCCCGACATCACCGACACCTACATTATATTGATTAACCCCAAATCTGCCGCTCCGGACACCGCCACCACCTACATTACACTTATGAACCCCTAATCTGCTGCCCCCAATATCGCCGACACCTACATTATATTTATTAACCCCAAATCTGCCACCCCCAACATCGCCGCCACTATATTAAAGTTATTAACCCCTAAATTAATCCGTTTATTTTAGATTTCTTCTTGTTAAAGTGCAGTTTTGGATTTGCACAGATCTTAGTGTGCTGCACTTTAAAAAAAAAAAAATCAGTCTCCAGAAAGAGCCGATTTCCACTGGCGACCGACCTTTGTCCCCATTACCACATGTCATTTTTTACTTTGCAGGGATTTACACGTATTATTAGCTAGGGTCTGTAAAACTTGCATGATCTAATATCTAAGTACAGGTATTTTATTATCACCTATCAGCAAAATATACATCTTATTCTTGTCGTCACAGTTTTGGCACCAGTTAGCCATGTTAGTAATGTCTTTATCCAAACTAACCTATGCTTCAGTTTATTTGTCCCATCCACGTGAGAGCTCTCAGCTGTTGTTTGCTGGAGGAGTGTAATAAATGACAAAGCCTGTGCTGCCGTAACCATGGCTGTGACTTTCAGCCTCTAGTGACTCACAATGTGTGGGTGTACTGACAATATTTGTACATTAATTGCTTCATTTTAATTTGTACTTGGCTCAAATTATTTGTTTCTTAATTAGAACGTTTTTTTTCCTTAGCTGAATAATCTCCTTTTGTAAAAGTTGCAAACTTGTAGAAGAACATTTTCAGCACTCAGCAAACAATTTGTGTTTCTCTCCCTTTGTCACAGCATTTCTTTTTAAATTGTTGCACAATATTAGTTAAAGTGATAGTAAATAAATAATTGTTTCTTGAAGCACTGCATATAAATCTAGGCAGTGCAAAGATACAGCATGTTCATGTATTTTCAAGGAACAATATATAAAGTTGTTTGTTTGTTTTTTGCCTTCTTAACACACAACCAGGCCAGCAACCTATTCAAAGTCTTTTTTTTTTAGTAGCAAAGTGGGCAGTACAGTCAATGAGAAGTCGTACCACCCACCTCTGCATAGCAGCGTTTGCACAATGTACAAAACATTCGGTGAGATTACGAGTTATGCGTTAGGAGCTGTGCGGTGCTAACAAGCAGTTTTTTCTCACCGCTCACTTACCTACAGCGCTCGTATTACAGGTTTTTACAAACCCGGCGTTAAAAGGCAAGAAGTGAGCATAGAGCAAAATTGTGCTCCATATCACACTCCAATACCAGCGCTGCTTAAGTCAGCGGTGAGCTGGTCGTACTTGCTCATGCGCGATTTCCCTATAGACATCAATGAGGAGAGCCGGCTGAGAAAAAGTCTAACACCTGCCAAAAAGCAGCTCCCCATTGCCCTGAAAAGGGCATTTGGATGGGCATTGCCGGCCCAAAGCCCTAACCTAAAAAATAAACCCACCCAATACACCCTTAAAATTTTTTTAACACTAACCCCTGAAGATTCAGTTACCGTGGCAAGATGTCCTCAACGAAGCTGGCAGAAGTGGTCCTCCAGACGGGCAGAAGTCTTCATCCAGATGGCATCTTCTATCTTCATCCTTCCGGCGCAGAGCAGGTCTATCTTCAAGATATCCGATGCAGAGCATCCTCTTCCAACGAAGTCTTCTTGCTGAATGAATATCTCTTTAAGTTACGTCATCCAAGAATGCGTCCCTTAGATTACTATTGGTTGATAGAATTCTATCAGCCAATCGGAATTAAGGTAGAAAAAAATTGAACTTCAATCCTATTGGCTGATCCAATCAGCCAATAAGATTGAGCTTGCATTCTATTGACTGTTCCAATCAGCCAATGGAGTGCGAGCTCAATCCTATTGGCTGATTAAATCAGCCAATAGGATTTTTTCTACCTTAATTCCGATCTAAGGGACGCCATCTTGGATGACGTCACTTAAAGGGATATTAATTCAGCAAGGAGACTTTGTTGGAAGAGGATGCTCCGCGTCGGATGTCTTGAAGATGGACCCGCTCCGGAAGGATGAAGATAGAAGATGCCGTCTGGATGAAGACTTCTGCCCGTCTGGAGGACCACTTCTGCCGGCTTCATTGAGGACATCTTGTCGATTGGATGAAGACTATTCCCGGTAAGTGAATCTTCGGGGGTTAGTGTTAGGATTTTTTTTAAGGGTGTATTGGGTGGGTTTATTTTTTAGGTTAGGGCTTTGGGCCTGCAATAGAGCTAAATGCCCTTTTAAGGGCAATGCCCATCTAAATGCCCTTTTCAGGGCAATGGGGAGCTTAGTTTTTTTTAGTTAGTATTTTTTTGGGGGGGATATTTGTGTGGGTGGTGGGTTTTACTGCTGGGATGTTTGTAATTTTTTTTTACAGGAAAAAGAGATGATTTCTTTGGGGCAATGCCCCGCAAGAGGCCATTTTAAGGGCTATTGGTAGTTTAGTTTAGGCTAGGGTTTTTTTTTTTGTTTTTTTTTTGGGGGGTGGGGGGGATTATTTTGATAGGGCTATTAGATTAGGTGTAATTAGTTGAAATATCTTGTAATTTGTTTTTTATTTTCTGTAATTTAGTGTTGTTGTTTTTTGTTATTTAGTTAATTTAATTTAATTTATTTCATTGTATTTAATGTAGGTAATTTATTTAATTGTAGTGTAGTGTTAGTTGTTAGTGTAACTTAGGTTAGGTTTTATTTTACAGGTAAATTTGTATTTATTTTAGCTATGTAGTTATTAAATACTTAATAACTATTTCATAACTATTCTACCTACCATAGTTAAAATAAATACAAACTTGCCTGTAAAATAAAAATAAACCCTAAGCTAGCTACAATGTAACTATTATTTATATTGTAGCTAGCTTAGGGTTTATTTTATAGGTAAGTATTTAGTTTTAAATAGGAATAATGTAGTTAATGATAGTAATTTTATTTAGATTTATTTAAGTTAGGGGGTGTTAGGGTTAGATTTAGGTTTAGAGGTTAATAAATTTAATATAGTGGCGGCGACGTTGGGGACGGCAGATTAGGGGTTAATAAATATAATGTAGGTGGTGGCGATGTTAGGGGCGGAAGATTAGGGGTTAATATTATTTAACTAGTGTTTGTGAGGCGGGAGTGCGGCAGTTTAGGGGTTAATATGTTTATTCTAGTGGTGGCGATGTCCGGAGCGGCAGATTAGGGGTTACAAATTTTATTATAGTGTTTGCAATGCGGGAGGGCCTCGGTTTAGGGGTAAATAGGTAGTTAATGGGTGTTAATGTACTTTTTAGCACTTTAGTTATGAGTTTTATGCGGCTTTGTAGTGTAAAACTCATAACTACTGACTTTAAAATGCGTTAGGGATCTTGGAGGTAGAGGGTGTACCGCTCACATTTTGGTCTCCCAGGACAGACTCGTAATACCGGCGCTATGGAAGTCCCATAGAAAAAAGGGTTTACGAAGTTTATGTAAGTCGGTTTGCAGTAAGGCCAAAAAAGTGTGCGGTACACCTATACCTGCAAGACTTGTAATACCAGTGGTAGTGAAAAAGCAGCGTTAGGACCTGTTAACGCTGCTTTTTCAGCTTACCGCAAAATTCGTAATCTAGCTGATTGTTAATAGCATTCTAGCAAAATAGCTGCTATACAGTACTGTAGCTGTGTACACTCCTAAGCCTACCTACTTTTTAACTATACCAAATGAACAAAGTAAAGAATCTGCCTTCTAAATTTAGAACATTAAAGGTATTGAAGGAAATTCAGTGTCACACTGTTCATGATCAAAAAGGGTGATATAATTGATACACATGATACAAAACTAAATGGAGACATAAATGATTCACAGTTAAAGTGAAGGTAAAGTTATGGTGATTATCAAGACAAGCTAGCATTTATTAAACTATTATTTAGGTAGTCGCTAAGTTATTTTTTAAATTACCAATCTATTTGACATAAAAATCTTTATGACAAATTCCTGACCCTTCGGCTCCAAACTCCTCCCAAGCCCTACTTCTGTCTTCTTCTACGAGTGACTTCTTCTGCGGTCCCACCCGCTCTCCACACCTCTCTAAAGCACGTTCACAGAATTTGAGTAACAATGTGCATGCGCTATTCTCCGACAGTCCGTAATGAGCAGATTACTTAATTATCAATTCTTAGGTGGAATTACTATGCATGCACGAAACGGGAGCGCACGCACTTCTCTGTGTGTAGAAAAAGTATCTAGCGCATGCGCAGAAGGATGAAAGGGCGGATGACGTCGAGTGACGGCCACTTAACGGCCAGAATTTCAATTGGCTCAAAAGAAAACTTGATCGTGGGAGAATTTTTTTTGCTTTAAACGAGTTGAATTTAGTAACGTTAGGAATCGACTTTCTAAAGGTAATAACTTCTTAAATAATATAATATATAGAAACTGATGACTTAAACTTATACTTATTTGACACACAGAATGCTACAGTTCATAGAGTTTGAGCTAACTTTACCATCACTTTAATATAATTTGTAGATAGACAGCTGTATGTGCTCTAACAAATTCAATAACTCTAAATTTCACATGATGCTGTCTGATACTTCTCTATCTGCCAAATTAACATGTGACAGTGACCAAATCACAGGCACATATAATGCCTCAATATGTTCATATTATACTTAATGGGCATTATCCTTTAAGCACAACAAGTTTTTATCATGCACATGAAAGTACAGCATTTAAACTTGAAAAATATATGTATTTTTGCAAGAAAAGTGATTAAATTGATATTATATCAAATTAATGTTTGTGCATAACTGATCCATAGAGATTAATTGCTCATTAGTTAATAAGGGGAAACCCAACATGTCTAATGGTTAACAGGGACACGCCTCAAGACATGAGTATACACTTATACAGAAAAACAAAACAAAAAAATAATAATTTCTATTATATTTTACGCACCCTCTGGTCACGATGATCTAATGCTCTCCCCTCTGGTGAGATTATTTAAGAAACCTCATCAGCACAAAGAAGTTCTTCAAATATTTAGATAGGCAAAGTTTAGCTTCAGAATTGTTGAGCTGTTAATTATTATTATTTATTTGAATAGACCTGCAAATTCTGTAGCACTGATGTACTCACTATGCAAGGTCCTGGATGTGAAGGATACTAAATAGTAATACTAAAAAAAAAGAAAGAAGTTTTTCTATGATTTCTCTCCATGCCAGAGAGCTTTTGATAAGTGGGCCCTTAAACTTTAATGTTTGTTTAAACAATTCTATACAGTCTCACCGTGCCATTCCAAACTTTAATTATTTGCCCACAGGTAATTTGACTTTATTATTCAAATCGAATGTACTGGAAACAGATGCTAGTGATGAAAAAATAAAAAGGTAAACAAATTTTCAGTCGATAAGTAATAGCAAAACTTATCAAATAATAATGACCATTTTATTGTAAACTGCTTCTTTTGCATCTTGAAACCACTGACTATACTGAAAATTTAAATAATGCAGTATGGATATAGAAAAGCTAAGCAAACAAGATACAGAAGCAGAAATCAACTGTCAATTGAGGGATTGGAGAGAAAGAACTCAGCAAAATTTAAAGAGTTTCCTGCAGGATATTTAAATACAATGAACTTATATCAGCTGCTTGCCTAATTAGCTTGTCCATTTAAGGCTACAGGTGCATTAAAAAAATATATTCACACATATTGTAACCAAAATGTGAGACACACTGTAAAATACTACCTAGTTATTCTTTTCAACAATGGACAACAAGTGAATGAAGCAAATTAGACAATAGAAGTATATTGGAAAGTTATTAAAATTGCATGCTCTATCTAATTGAAATTTTTTGGTAGCGTTTATTAAAGGGTCATAACAGTCGAACAAGTAAATCCTCTAATTATTTAGACCATGTCATTTTATGTCTAACGACCCTGCACTAGTGTGTGTATAACCCCTGCAAAAGAGAAGTACCTCTTGAGACTGTTGGTCCTGAGTGGAAACTGCTACTGATCCTATCAGTAGAGCTAGTTACACAACTGAGTCATACTGATTGGTTCAGTTTCCTCTCAGAACCTGCTGTGCTTTGCAGATCCCGTGTGGTACTTCTACTGTGTGTTTAACCCATTTGCGAGGGTTAAACAAATAGCAGTGCATAGTCGCTAGTCTTAAAATGACACAGTCTAACAAATAAGAGCATGTCATTTTTTAACTATTATGGCCCATTAATTTTAAATAGCACTAAGTCGTTTTTTTGTGCTATACAATGGTTGGCAACTTGCCAATGACAAGCCATTGCATTAAAGGGACATGAAACCAAAAAATGACTTTCATGATTTAAAAAGAGCATGTGATTTAATAACAACTTTCTAATTCACTTCTATTATTTAATTTGTTTTATTCTCTTGAAATTCTGTGCTGAAAAGCATATCTAGATTGGCTCAGTAACTGGTGATTGGTGGCTGCACATAGATGCCTCGTGTGATTGGCTCAACCATGTGCATTGCTATTTCTTCAACAAAGGATATCTAAAAAAATGACGCAAATTAGATAATAGAAGTAAATAGGAATGTTGCTTAAAATTGTATTCTCTACCTGAATCATGAAAGAAATATTTTGGGTTTAGTGTCCCTTTAAGCAAAATGCTTGTTATTATCAAAGCCTCAATGCACAGCAATATTTCCCTAAAATAAATAATAAAACTCACAGCATTCTGGTTTTATTAACATGAAATACAGTGTAAAGATCATGTTACTTCAAGGTATGTGCAGCTTTCATGGTTCAGTGTATTAAAGGGACACTGAACCCACATTTTTTTCTTTCATGATTCATGAAGCAAGAAAACAAAGAAAAATTGATCATAGGAGTAAATTAGAAAGTTGCTTAAAATTGCATGCTCAGTCTGTATCATGAAAGAAAAAAATTGGGTTTAGTGTCCCTTTAATGTGGCAATAAGTATGTAATGAGCTTTAATTTCATTATCAGTATAAAAGTTTATGAGTGACATCCTATTAAATCTATTTTCTTTATCAATAAGTACATAGCAGTAATGTTACTTGATACCAACTAATGCATTGTTGAGTGCAAAAGTGCATTACAGGTGAGATTTACATTTACTTTGCTAAAAATTCAACCTGTAGCAAGTTTTAGTAGACAGACGATAACATAGAAAGTAAGATAGGTATACATATAGATATATAGATTATAAATAGACACAGAGAGAGAAAGAGATAGATAGACAGATAGATAGATAGATAGATGATAGATAGATAGATAGATAGATAGATAGATGGACAGGCAAGCAAACATACAGACAGAATACTAGAAGGAAGTTTCCAAGGAAAAGTTCAGCAATTTATAACAGTGGATTTAACATTGTGTGTGTGTTCCTGGGATGCAAAACAAGGAAGGGAACTAGACTTTTATTTGTATAATAAATATAAGTAAATAGACAGTAAACAATGATAAGCACCCAATATGTCGAGGCAGTGAAGAATTAAACCGACGTATATTATGCATTATCAAGGGCATGTACTTTTAAATACTCATATGGAGAAAATTACATTGCACAATGCAAAGCCCACACATCAATATTAAATGCAGGACTTTGTTACTGCATTTAACAAGTTCATGAAACACTCTCATTTTCCAACACACCAGCATGTGAATGGGGATTTATAGACTGCTTCATATATATTCTCTATAAATAATTATTACTATTTATAAAGGGCCAGATTATGAGTGGAGCGCTAACAATACCGCACAAGCGATATTGGGTTTATTACGGGTGTTTGCACTAGTTGGGTTTACCGCTGGTATTACAAGTTGAGAGTAAACCCCATGCGATTGGGGTTTTTTCCACTTTTTTTTTTCTCTATTGGATCCTATGGGGGAATATGTGAAGGAACACATAATATTTTAAGTTTGGCTTTTTGCACTCATCTGGTTAGCTCGCAAGGGAAAATGGTTTATTTTCAACTCATAATACGAGTGCAACCCGACGAGCGCAAAAAGCTTACTTCTAGCGCAGTTAACGCTTGAGTGGGAGCGTTAAATAGTGCTTCTCTTGTAATCTGGCCCAAAGTATTTTAAAAGGCAACCAGTATATTTGTGATTCAATTTGCACTTAGCCTATGTATTTTTTTTTTTTATTAATTCCCCCATTTCAGTTTTCTCCCTAAAGTTGTGCAACACATAATGCATGTTAGGAGTGATAGGATATTCCAGGTCTTCACTGAGGATTACACCAAATTAGGGTTAAGTGTGAAATATCATGATTTTGGTGTCACTTGATGTGTAATGTGTTGCCGGTATATACTTCTTTAGCTCACAGTGACCTAGATTTGGAGTTTGGCGTTAGCCGTGAAAACCAGCGTTAGAGTCTCCTAACGCTGGTTTTAGGCTACCGCCGGTATTTGGAGTCACTCAAAATAGGGTCTAACGCTCACTTTTCATCCGCGACTTTTCCATACCACAGATCCCATTACGTCAATTGCGTATCCTATCTTTTCAATGGGATTTTTCTAACTCCGGTAGTTAGAGTCGTTTCTGAAGTGAGCGTTAGACATCTAACGACAAAACTCCAGCCGCAGGAAAAAAGTCAGTAGTTAAGAGCTTTCTGGGCTAACGCCGGTTTATAAAGCTCTTAACTACTGAACTCTAAAGTACACTAACACCCATAAACTACCTATGTACCCCTAAACCGAGGTCCCCCCACATCGCCGACACTCGAATAATTTTTTTTAACCCCTAATCTGCCGACCGCCACCTACGTTATCCTTATGTACCCCTAATCTGCTGCCCCTAACACCACCGACCCTTGTATTATATTTATTAACCCCTAACCTGCCCCCACGAAGCGCCGCCACCTACGTTATCCTTATGTACCCCTAATCTGCTGCCCCTAACACCGTCGACCCCTATATTATATTTATTAACCCCTAATCTGCCCCCCTCAACGTCGCCTCCACCTGCCTACACTTATTAACCCCTAATCTGCCGACCGGACCTGAGCGCTACTATAATAAAGTTATTAACCCCTAATCCGCCTCACTAACCCTATAATAAATAGTATTAACCCCTAATCTGCCCTCCCTAACATCGCCGACACCTAACTTCAATTATTAACCCCTAATCTGCCGACCGGAGCTCACCGCTATTCTAATAAATGTATTAACCCCTAAAGCTAAGTCTAACCCTAACACTAACACACTCCTAAATTAAATATAATTTAAATCTAACGAAATTAATTAACTCTTATTAAATAAATTATTCCTATTTAAAGCTAAATACTTACCTGTAAACTAAATCCTAATATAGCTACAATATTAATTATAATTATATTATAGCTATTTTAGGATTTATATTTATTTTACAGGTAACTTTGTATTTATTTTAACCAGGTACAATAGCTATTAAATAGTTAAGAACTATTTAATAGCTAAAATAGTTAAAATAATAACAAATTTACCTGTAAAAGAAATCCTAACCTAAGTTACAATTAAACCTAACACTAGACTATCAATAAATTAATTAAATAAACTACCTACAATTATCTACAATTAACCTAACACTACACTATCAATAAATTAATTAAATACAATTGCTACAAATAAATACAATTAAATAAACTAGCTAAAGTACAAAAAATAAAAAAGAACTAAGTTACAAAAAATAAAAAAATATTTACAAACATAAGAAAAATATTACAACAATTTTAAACTAATTACACCTACTCTAAGCCCCCTAATAAAATAGCAAAGCCCCCCAAAATAAAAAAAATGCCCTACCCTATTCTAAATTACTAAAGTTCAAAGCTCTTTTACCTTACCAGCCCTGAACAGGGCCCTTTGCGGGGCATGCCCCAAGAAATACAGCTCTTTTGCCTGTAAAAAAAAACATACAATACCCAAGCCCCCCAACATTACAACCCACCACCCACATACCCCTAATCTAACCCTAACCCCCCTTAAATAAACCTAACACTAAGCCCCTGAAGATCATCCTACCTTGTCTTCACCTCACCGGGTATCACACCGATCCGTCCAGAAGAGCTCCTCCGATGTCCTGATCCAAGCCCAAGCGGGGGCTGAACAGGTCCATGATCCGGCTGAAGTCTTCATCCAAGCGGGGCAGAAGAGGTCTTCCATCTGATTGAAGTCTTCATCCAAGCGGCATCCATCCGGAGCGAAGCGGCAGCATCCTGAAGACCTCCACTGCGGAACATCCATCCTGGCCGACGACTGAACGACGAATGATGGTTCCTTTAAATGACGTCATCCAAGATGGCGTCCCTCGAATTCCGATTGGCTGATAGGATTCTATCAGCCAATCGGAATTAAGGTAGGAATATTCTGATTGGCTGATGGAATCCGATCAGCCAATAGAATGCAAGCTCAATCTGATTGGCTGATTGGATCAGCCAATCGGATTGAACTTGATTCTGATTGGCTGATTCCATCAGCCAATCAGAATATTCCTACCTTAATTCCGATTGGCTGATAGAATCCTATCAGCCAATCGGAATTCGAGGGACGCCATCTTGGATGACGTCATTTAAAGGAACCGTCATTTGTCGTTCAGTCGTCGGCCAGGATGGATGTTCCGCGGTGGAGGTCTTCAGGATGCTGCCGCTTCGCTCCGGATGGATGCCGCTTGGATGAAGACTTCAATCGGATGGAAGACCTCTTCTGCCCCGCTTGGATGAAGACTTCAGCAGGATCATGGACCTCTTCAGCCCCCCGCTTGGGCTTGGATCAGGACATCGGAGGAGCTCTTCTGGACGGATCGGTGTGATACCCGGTGAGGTGAAGACAAGGTAGGATGATCTTCAGGGGCTTAGTGTTAGGTTTATTTAAGGGGGGTTTGGGTTAGATTAGGGGTATGTGGGTGGTGGGTTGTAATGTTGAGGGGCTTGGGTATTGTATGTTTTTTTTACAGTCAAAAGAGCAGTATTTCTTGGGGCATGCCCCGCAAAGGGCCCTGTTCAGGGCTGGTAAGGTAAAAGAGCTTTGAACTTTAGTAATTTAGAATAGGGTAGGGCATTTTTTTATTTTGGGGGGCTTTGTTATTTTATTAGGGGGCTTAGAGTAGGTGTAATTAGTTTAAAATTGTTGTAATATTTTTCTTATGTTTGTAAATATTTTTTTATTTTTTGTAACTTAGTTCTTTTTTATTTTTTGTACTTTAGCTAGTTTATTTAATTGTATTTATTTGTAGCAATTGTATTTAATTAATTTATTGATAGTGTAGTGTTAGGTTAATTGTAGGTAATTGTAGGTAGTTTATTTAATTAATTTATTGATAGTCTAGTGTTAGGTTTAATTGTAACTTAGGTTAGGATTTATTTTACAGGTAAATTTGTAATTATTTTAACTATTTTAGCTATTAAATAGTTCTTAACTATTTAATAGCTATTGTACCTGGTTAAAATAAATACAAAGTTACCTGTAAAATAAATATAAATCCTAAAATAGCTATAATATAATTATAATTTATATTGTAGCTATATTAGGATTTATTTTACAGGTAAGTATTTAGCTTTAAATAGGAATAATTTATTTAATAAGAGTTAATTAATTTCGTTAGATTTAAATTATTTTTAACTTAGGGGGGTGTTAGTGTTAGGGTTAGACTTAGCTTTAGGGGTTAATACATTTATTAGAATAGCGGTGAGCTCCAGTCGGCAGATTAGGGGTTAATGTTTGAAGTTAGGTGTCGGCGATGTTAGGGAGGGCAGATTAGGGGTTAATACTATTTATTATAGGGTTAGTGAGGCGGATTAGGGGTTAATAACTTTATTATAGTAGCGCTCAGGTCCGCTCGGCAGATTAGGGGTTAATAAGTGTAGGCAGGTGGAGGCGACGTTGTGGGGGGCAGATTAGGGGTTAATAAATATAATATAGGGGTCGATGATGTTAGGGCAGCAGATTAGGGGTACATAAGGATAATGTAAGTAGCGGCGGTTTACGGAGCGGAAGATTAGGGGTTAATAATAATATGCAGGGGTCAGCGATAGCGGGGGCGGCAGATTAGGGGTTAATAAGTGTAAGGTTAGGGGTGTTTAGACTCGGGTACATGTTAGAGTGTTAAGTGCAGACGTAGGAAGGGTTACCGCATAGCAAACAATGGGGCTGCGTTAGGAGCTGAACGCAGCTTTTTTGCAGGTGTTTGGTTTTTTTTCAGCTCAAACAGCCCCATTGTTTCCTATGGGGGAATCGTGCACGAGCACGTTTTTGAGGCTGGCCGCGTCCGTAAGCAACTCTGGTATCGAGAGTTGAAGCTGCGTTAAAAATGCTCTACGCTCCTTTTTTGGAGCCTAACGCAGCCTTTATGTGGTCTCTCAATACCAGAGTTATTTTTATGGTGCGGCCAGAAAAAAGCCGGCGTTAGTTTTTCGGGTCGTTACCGACAAAACTCCAAATCTAGCCGAGTGTTTGTTTATTTGTTGTTGGGCTTTTTTATCATCATGTTTTGTGAATGACATCTTTGGAGAATATGTGGAATATATAACATAAACCAGGGATTTCACATGGGTTCCAAATGTCCCAAAGTATAACAATTTTGGAACCAATCATACAGCAGATCTCTATGCACATTTATTTGTATATAACACAGTATTTTATGATTGCTTTAAATACATTTTATTCACATTATATATATACTGAATGGACAGTCTTTATAAAAGCATGGGTATTTCCTAATGCAGACTTTTTCTGTGTTATTCCACATATTATTATTATTATTTTTATGAAGCTTGAGAGCGTTGTCTTGATTTTCTTTATAGTTGACTTAATTAAATTATCACTGTAGCGTTGAAATTGTTACGTTTTCTTGGCCCACAAATATTTACTCCTGATTATTTATGAGTTACACAGTATTACAATTACCTTGCATTACATTTCAGAAATTTCAAGAAACAATTAAGACAGGAGGATAGTGAGGACCCACGACAAGTAGATGGTATGATACTGTTTTACTGATTAAATTATTGTAGTTTAGCCTAGACAAAACACCCATGCATTTATGGGTAATTTTATTTACTACTGTTACCCAACCCAGGGTGGATGAGGTAAGCAGATATTTTTTGGGGGAAGCATTTCAGGGAAAAAAATATTAAAGATTACATTGTAAAGATAGATAATCCCTTTATTAACCATTCTCCAGTTTTGAATAACCGATACAGTTATATCAATATGCTTTTTTTTACCTCTGTGATTACCTTGTATCTAAGCCTCTGCAGATTATCTCAGTGCTTTTTACAACTTGCATTTTGGCCAATCAGTGCTGACTCCACGGGAGTGAGCACAATGTTATCTATATGGCAAACATGAACTAGCACTGTCTGACTGTGACAAGCTAATACAATGCACTGAGATAAGAGGAGGCCTGCAAAGGCTTAAAAACAGGCAGAGATTTAGAGGTTTTGGGGGTATAAAGTATATAAAGATTACAATGTTGGTTGTGCAAAATTGGGGAATGGATAGTAAAAGTGTTATCTATCATTCTAAACCATAACAAACATCAAGTAGACTGTCCCTTAAAAAACACTGTGTATTTTAACAACACTGAATTAAAGGGACATTAAACACTAAATACAAGCTAGATATGTATTCAAAGCAAAGATTATCATGAGAATAATATTCAGATGTATTTTTAAGATCATTTTAGTTCTTTAAATATTAGTGTCCTTAGCTAATCTAATCTGCTGTGAGCAATTATGGACAACTATAAATGAGCCTTCAGAGAGTGAAAACAGCTGTGTGAAGTATAGCACTGTTAAAGGGACACTAAACCCCAATTTTTTTTTCTTTCGTGATAGAGCATGACATTTTAAGCAACTTTCTAATTTACTCCTTTTTTTTTTTTTGGATTTTCAAAGCTTTATTGAAGAATAAACAGAAAACAAACAGCAAAATACGTACATCAAAAGTCATGAGATACAGGGTTACATGTACAGGTGACTCTAAGGAGTCCATTAGGCTGCGTGAATATACAGTATCAATGAATGGGTTAGGATTAGTAGAAAGTCCAGATAAGATTCTGAAAGCCCATTCAAGCTCATCTCGATGTACTAGAACAATATTATAATTGTATAACAATTTTGGTCAGAAAAGGTAATAGAAATTCGGTCATGGGGTAACTTTCAGACCCATGTCCGCGAGTAAGTGGAGAAGGAAGAAAGTAATGTAGAGAAGGAAGGAAGGGGAGGAATTTAGGGAGAAAAAAAAAAGGGGGGGGGAAGGGGGAGTAGAGGAGGGAAAGGGGATGAGTAGGAAGGGAGGGAGGGCAGGTGTGAGGGAAGGGAAGTCAGACATGTCTCCTAAAAAGGAGGTAAGTCTATGCAGGGCCGTGCCCCAGACGACAGAACTACCATGCCGCCCCTATCTATAAGGGTTTAGGCCACCAAACTGCAGTCCGGCCTCCCCTGTTTCCACATCTCCAGCATGTATTCATGGACTTCTATCCTGTCGTCTCTCAGATATCTATATCTCTCTAGTTGAAGATATCTGTTTACTTGGTCAGCCCAGTCATTCAATGTGGGCACATTTGTATTTTTCCCATTTTTGGGAATAAGGGATTTCGCACTGTTGAGCATCAGGTAGAAAAGGTATTTCGTGGCTTTATCTTTAAATTTGGAAAGGTCATGGAACAAAAGAAGGCTAGGTGATCTTGGCAGGGAGGTCCCAATGACCCTTTCCATTGCAACCAGTAATGAGTGCCAGTATGGTCCTATGGCGCCACAACCCCACCAAATATGTAGAAGGGTACCTGACTCTCCACACCCCCGCCAGCACTTCCCATCAGTCTGTTTATAAATTTTCTGTAGTCTGGCAGGAGTAAGATACCATCCAGACAAATATTTGAAGTTAGACTCCAGTACTTTTGCTGAGACCGATGTCTTTGCATGCGCTCTAAATATTTTCCCCCAGTCTTTATCTGTAAGGGGTAGGTTAAGCTCCCTATTCCACTGTCGTGTGTAAGTAGGCAGCGGAGTGTCAGTATGTGAGGAGAGCAAGCGGTAGGCGATAGAGATCATGTGTTTAGGTGTATGCGGGAGAAGGCACAGGGATTCGAAAGTAGTTGGGTTCCTAGTGATGTTGTGCGGTTTTTTGTGTGTCGTCAGATAATGCTGAAGTTGAGTGTGAAAGAACCAAGAGAGACCGAGACCGGACCTCTCTAGCTCAGTCCTACTTCTAAGTTTATGATCTGTAATGAGTCGATGGAAGGATACCTGTGACACCTGCGTGTTGTCCGCCACCACTCTTTGCGTACAAGTAAAGGGTATATCCGGATTGCCTAAGAAAGGTGTAAGAGGCGAGGAGTGTGTGGAGATATGTGGGTGTTCTGTTAGTAATCTGTCCCAGCATGTAAAAAACTCTCTGAGAAAGGGGTAGTTATTAATAAGTTTCGGTCTGGTTTTAGGTGAGATCCACCCCAACAATCCAGTGTTCTGTTTACCCAAGATTGCTCTGCAGATTTGAACCCAAGTTTTATCTCGAAGATTATGACACCACTCTACTTGATGTTGCATGAGGATGGCGTATTTATATAAGGCCAGGTGAGGCACTCCCAGGCCCCCCCTCTCCTTTGACAGGTATAGGGTCTTACGTGCAATTCTCGGTCTCCCTCCCCTCCATATGAATTCCTCCAGCACATTTTGTAGTTTGCATAAAAAATGGGACGGTAAGGGGATTGGAAGGGTCTGGAGATAGTACAATATTCTGGGTAAAATATTCATTTTGACAATACCTATTCTCCCAAGCCAGGAGATGGGCTTGTTTCTCCACGAGGAGAGATCACCTGCAATCATAGTGAGCAGGTTTGTGTAATTTGCCTCAAAGAGTCCCTCTGCAGATGGGGTGAGATTAATCCCCAAGTATTTTAGTTTGCGTGTCTGAATACGTAAGGGGCATAAGGAAGAGAGTTGGCTAAGGTCTTTTGGAGGAAGGTTGATATTTAGAATTTCAGATTTGGTTTTGTTTAAATGGAAGTTCGAATGTCTACCATATTCCTCAAATTCTCGTAGGGCCTCGGGGAGTGACCCACAGGGGTCCGTTAATGAGAGTAGGACATCGTCCGCGTACATGGACAGCTTGTGTTCTTGGTCCCCAATTTTAATTCCCCTTATCTTAGTATTGTTTCTAATTCTTTGGGCCAGAACTTCCATCACCAGCACAAACAGCAGCGGCGACAGAGGACACCCCTGCCTAGTGCCATTTGTTATACTAAATGGGTCAGAGAGAATATTGTTAACCCTGACCTGTGCTGAGGGGCTTGTGTAAAGAGAAAAAATTCTGTGTGTGAAGGTGTGGCCAAACCCCATCTTCGACAGGACCGCTTTCAGAAACTTCCAGCTGATCCTGTCGAAGGCTTTCTCGGCGTCGGTGGATACCAAGATCGCCGGGATCCCATTCAATTGAGCATAGTTTCCAAGTAGGGTTGCTTTTATGGTGTTGTCCCTTGCCTCACGGCCTGGGACAAAACCCACCTGGTCAGGTGATATTAAATTGGTTAGGAATTTATTTAACCTAGTTGAGAGGATTTTCGCAAATATCTTAATATCCACGTTCAGGAGGGAAATTGGGCGGAAATTTTCAGGTTTATTAGGTGGTTTGCCCGGTTTGGGAATAGTCGTTATATGTGCCAGAAGCATGGAAGGGGGGAAGCCCTGGGAGGTGTCTATAGAGTTGAATAAGCAGGCCAAGTGAGGGGCCAGCACCGTTTTGTAGATTTTGTAATACTTGGCGCTAAAGCCGTCTGGGCCTGGGCTTTTGCCAGAGGGCGAGTCCTCAATGGCATGCAGTACTTCCTCAGGAGAAATAGGAGCATCTAATACCTCTGCCTCTGTCTGTGTCAGAGTGGGTAATGTGACCGAATTCAGATATAGACTCATGTCGGGGGGAAGCTGTCCGTTGCCATCTTCTGATGGGAGGCAGGGAGAGCCCTTCAAATTATATAGGCCAGAGTAATATGTCCTTAGGGTTTCAGCTATGTCCGGACTGTTTGTATGTACATTGTTTAGCTTGTCAACTAGGGAGTGAATGTGTGATTTCAGGGTCTTTCTCTTAATGGCTCTTGCCAGCAGTTTCCCAGGTTTGTCACCAAACTCATAGTATTTTTGTTGAGTCCTCAATGCCATTTTCTGATGTTCAGTCGTGTGAATGTCTTGGATATCTTTTCTAGCTTGTGTCAGTGCGGAGAGGGTAGTGTTGTCTTTTGGAGCTTTTTTGTGTTTGATTTCTAATTCTCTTATGTTAGATAGAAGGGAAGAGTACTTGACTCTGGTCTGTTTCGCCAAAATGGCTTTTTGTTTGATCAGTTCCCCTCTCAGGACACATTTATGTGCCTCCCATATTGTGTGTTTAGAGATTTCAGGTGTATCGTTCAGAGTAAAATAGTCAGTCAGAGTGTTTTCGATCTTACTTCTGATTAGTTGGTTGTTGAGCATAAAATCGTCAAATTTCCAGATAAAGGGTCGGTCAGGTGCCGTGGCCCATGCCATTCTACAAATAACCGGGGCATGGTCTGACCAAGTCATGGGCATAATCTGAGTGTTCAACACTGATGCCAGTGTAGACTGGTCCGTAAATATATAATCTATTCTGGTATATAGGTCGTGGGGGTGGGAAAAGAATGTGTAGTCACGTCTTGTGGGGTATTGGGTACGCCAAATGTCATGAACTGCAAGTTCCTCCAATCTACTGTTGCACTGTTTAATAATTCTCTTTGGAATGGAGGCCGCACCCCTGGAGGTGTCTAGTTGAGGGTCAAGTGGCAAATTGAAGTCTCCTGCGAGGAGCAAAGCTCCCTTCAGTAGGTCCAATATTTTGTTAGTGAGTGTCGACATAAATTTGTGTTGGTTTTGATTGGGGAAATAGGCGTTAACTAGAGTGACCGGGCGGCCATGTAGGGTGCCCACTATTATTAAATAGCGGCCTTCTGGGTCTTTGTCTACCTGCTGTGCAATAAAAGGCGTCGAATGGTGGATAAGTATCCCCACTCCATTCCTTTTAGAGGGGCCGGATGCAAAAAAGGTCTGAGGAAATTTGGAGTGCAGCCAATTTGGCTCCCTGCCTCTTTTAAAGTGCGTCTCCTGCAAGAATAAAATATGGCAATGCAGCCTAGCTGCATCTCTTAGGAGATGAGACCTCTTCTCCGGTATATTAATACCTTTGACGTTTAGGGACATGATAGAAAGGTTGTGGGCTGTTTGGGGGGCCATTTTGTTCCCTAAGTGTTTGTTGATGTTGGGGGTTCAAGGAACAAGAGGAAAGTGAGGGACTGGGTTGAGAAAAAAAAAAAAAAGGGGGGGGAGGGTAAGGTAGGAGGGGGGAGGAAGGAAGAGGAAAAGAGATAGGTATGTAGAAAAAGATTAGTTTAGTGAAAAAATAAGATTATAGTAGTTTGAAAGGAACAATAAGAAGAAAGACTTATACAATTCCTCCCACCTGTAAGAGGGAAGGGTAGGAGGATAAAGTAAAGTAAGTGTGGGGTCAGTATCTCCACACCCGGTCAATGAATAAATATAACACATAATTTTTATATCAACTTAAACTATCTGAGAAACAAATACAAATGCAAAAACAGGTACAACATTTTTCGTAAGTACAAAGCCTGGAAAACAAGTACATTTGCAGAAACAGGTACAAGTACAACCCCTTTTATGTATAGGACCGTGGTAAATAAAAGCTAAGCTAGTGAGATAGATCCTCACGGGAGGGATTTTATTGCTCAGGCCTAAGTCCTGACTATGTAGGGTTTCCCCAGAGGAGTTGGGTATAAACCCTTACCCCAAGGGTCCCCTCAGCCTTTGGGTAAGTGCCCATAGGGATTTGGAGGTAACTAAATTAGGTCCTTCTTTGGGTGAGTAGAGGATGGGAGTATGTTTGAGCCCGGCATTTCAATTGTCTAGAGCAATGGGCAAGTTATGGTATGTAAATCGAGCTTTAGTGTATTATGGGCACTAGTCATAAGGTCATACAGGGCAAATCTCTTGGAAAGTAAGAATTCTATGAATTAGTGAATAACCTAGAATTAATTGCTGGGCAAAGATGAAATGTCTTGCGGAGAGATCAGGGTAGCTGGGAGGTCTATGCCATCAGACATCTATATCTAACTGGTATAGTGCAAAAAAAAAAAAAAAAAACAACCAACATACTTGTGGATTTGTGTGAAACATCTCGGTGGGCCCCTGGTTTCCCCAGAAGCACAATGATATCCACATACAATGGGCATCAGCAGGCTACTAGTCATATTAAAATCCAACCTAGGTAACTGTAGGAGGAAAAAGAAGCAATTAAGAATCAAACAGTAACATTCAAACCCAAGCCACTTCAAATTATAGCATCTCCAGGGACATAATCAATGCAATGGGGAAGTAATGGCAACCTTTACCCCTGTTGTAACAAAATGTGATAGTAAAGTCACAGAGGTTAGATTTTTTCAGGTGTCCCTTGTGCGAAAGGAGCCCCTGAAGTTTTGAGGTGGAAAGTCTTTGGGAGGAGCCCCTGAAGGCTCCGGTTGCTGGATGTTTATATCAAGTGTCCTGCAAAACTCAGAAAGGTCGGTGGGGGACCTATAAACGGCCTGTGCACCATTTTTGGAAGCCATTAAGCACACAGGAAAACCTCATTTGTATTGTATCCCATTTGCCTGGAGTTCTGAGGTAATGAATTTGAGGTCCCTTCTTTTCTAAAGCGTGAGTAGACTAAGGTCAGAAAAGATCTGTAAAGGGATTCCTGCATGGGTGATGTTTTTAATGTTTCTCGCCTTTAATGTGATTGTTTCCTTATCCTTATAACTAAGGAATTTAACAATAATGTCTCTTGGTGGGGCTTTGGGTGGGGGCCTAGGTCTAAGGGCCCTATGAGCTCTTTCAATAGGTATGTTTGGCGATTCAGGTGTACCTTTCAATGTGCGAAACAGGTCCTGCAGATAACCCTCTAAAGCCATGGAGGAAACAGATTCAGGGACCCCCCTTATCTTTATGTTATTGCGTCGCCCCCTATTGTCCAAGTCCTCAACTTTTGAGAGTAAAAACTGTATGTGCTCCTCATGGTCACTAAGCAGCTGGGAGTTAGTGGTAACTGAAGTTTGAAGAGTTTCATGTTTGGCCTCCAAGGCCTGCACTTGCTGGGTAACTTGGGTGATATCCTTCTTTAAGTCTCCAAACAGGGCCCTCATTTCTGAAAGTACTTTATTTATGTCCTCCTTTGAAGAAATGGTATTGAGGTCATGCCTTGTAAGGTACACTTGCTGATGTGGGGTCTCTGTGTTGGGTAACTCAGAAGCCATATGGGTAGGAGAGGGGGGACTAGAGTCTGAGGGTTCTAAGTAAGGCGGGGTAACCCTGAGGAAATTAGTAAGGCTGGAGGATTTGATTCCCTTGTCGGGTTTATTGCTGGTTTTCCTGCTGGTCATGTTTGTCTGTGTGTTCTAGGCCAGTGCTCAGCCGGTGTCCTAGGAAAATGGCAGGGAAAGCACAGTGAAATTTTGCAGCAGGCTTACCAAGTTGGTGCAGGCAGTTAAGTTGGTAAAAACCCCACGTGGCTCTGTGATGTAAGGATGCCTTTAGCGATCTGCGGTCAGAGGCCTGAGGTAAAATGTAAAAATTAGATCCTAATATACCAGCTATCCCCTTCAGTATGAGGCTTTTCACCGGACTGTGTATTATATGCGGAGGCTGTCCCTGCTATAACAGTTCTGTGTGTGGGGCGTGAGGTGTAAGCATGCAGGAGGTTTCTTACCGGCTTCTGTGAGTATTCAACCGGTCTCCGGTAGTAGCTGCTCAGCCTCTTTGATGATCGCTGTGTGTCGTCGTCCTCCGTGATGCGGTGCAGCTGCCAGCAGCCGATGCCGTTTAAGGTTTAAAATTGTCAATACAAAGTATAGAAAAAGGGGGCATGCTGCTTAGAAACCTGTATCTCAGGGATCTAAGCAGCTACAGACCACCAAGACCCACCATTGGAAAGATAACCGCCTAACCTTTCCAATGGTATAAGTCTTGGGGATCTGGGGAAAAATTAAAAAAGTAAAAAAAAATGTTTTTTGAAAATAGTAAAAAACAGAAAAATATTAAATTCAGCTTAGCACTCAAATTAATTAAAGGGACATGAAACACACATTTTTTTTCTTATATTATTCAGGGAGAACATGCATTTTTAAACAATTTTCGCATTTACTTCTATTTTCAAATTTGTTTTGCTCTTGTGGTATCCTTTGTTGAAAAGAATACTGTCAGGATATCTGTGAGTGTTATTAAATTATATATATATATATATATATATATATATATATATATATATATATATATATATATATATATATATATATAAAATTTAATGTATATAGATTTGTCTTGGGCAGGAAATGATCCATTTATTTGTGAGACTGTAAATACAGTAGACCCCCCCTCTCTACCTTATACCTCTAAAGGATTCAAAACAGAGCATTGGACTCATTAGTTCAGCACAAACCCCTGGGGTGATGGAGCCAAATATTGTGTTTTGGCGGAAAATATGCTCAGAAGCCCCTTGAAGATTCTCAATATACATTCTGATCTGGGAGAAGCATATGACAACCTTCACTAACAGACACATGTGATAATTTAACATCATGGCTCATTGGATTTTCTTTTGAAGCATAAATATATTCAGAAAAAGAACCAGTTTTTTTAAAAAAGGATGTAGCTAATCTCATATAGGTGTGAATGATCCCCTGACAAGCTGACATTTAAAGTCTCTGTATGACATGGGAAACGAGATCTCAGATAAATAAATTGTGTCTAAATCTTCATAATAATTTAAAATACACAGATCATATTAAAAACATCTATATATATATATATATATATATATATATATATATATATTGATCTGAAACAGTAACATATTAGATAAATATTTGCTGAACTTGATAAATGGCTGTATAGTAAATGTAAAAATGTTTATTTTAAAATAACAACATCTGTTTCTTTATTTTTCAGACAACAAGATGTCCTACGAATATTGGTCATAAACGTAAATCTATACACTCAAAAATTATTAGAAACATGAAATATACGGTGTTCGTGTTAAGATACAGTATAATGCCAGGATGATGAATGAAATGTTTCTGTGAAGAGCCAAATAATTTACAGTATAATTGCTTACTAGTATGATACTGGAAGTATGTTCATCTTTGGTCTCTATAAATACATGCTAAGTTATTAGATGAGACAGATATATGACCAGACAGGTTTATTAATATAAAGAAATAGTGTATTTGATCAACATTTTATAGGTTAGATAATTAAACTGTAGCAGCATTTATGGTAGATGACCCACAAGAAATTCTGGAAAATGAATAATCATTTGCTTATTTGAGTAAAGTATAATAAACTGTTAAGTATATATAATATTTAAATCAAAGGCTATAGTTAGATTACAGTTAGTAATTTTAAAAGGGCACACTTTGTATTTTATGCTTATATCCATAGTCCTGTGTAGTCTTAGCTAGTCATATAAGCTTGCTGTTTGCATTAAGAATATCTATATAGCTTCTGGTGTTTTCATTAGAGTTATACAGAATCATTTGTGGGCTAAATAGCTTAATTATATTGGTATGGAAGATTAACAAACCATACCTTGGTATCTCATTGTAAAATTTTAATGAAACTCTGATTCGGGAGATTATTGTGAATTAGCTAATTTGTAAAGGTATATGTTTATGATCTTTGTATAGAATATTGTAACAGCATAAGTGTGGATCATTTGATTCATAATCTGATTTTCTATAAATATAATTCAATGTGGTTATAACTTTAACTAATATAAATAATTTAGGAATTTATATTAATTTTGATTGTTTCATATATACATTTTAATTGGGGGTTTATTTTAAAGAATAACAATAAATAAATTGTGTTATAACCCGGCTATATACTGACATAATATTTGGAGGCACTGCAGTAGATATTATTACATTTATCACATTGATATAATATACTTGTAGTAAATAGAGATTATAAAAAGAAAAGAATTTATTGTTTACATTTTTTTTTTAAATTGATTAAAATTTTTTTTAATTTTTCATATTTCAAAATTAATATTAATATTTTTGAAAATATTTTTTTTTCTTCTTATTGGTCAAAATTGTATTAGCGTTTTAATTTAACTAAATACTACGCCAGTATAATAATGTAAATTACTAGAATTGAATCAATTAATTCTATACATAGTATTGAAATATGTTCCCAAAATTACATCTCACTCAGGGCGATATCCTTAAGACTGACATTATAGGTTACATTAAAAAGAGGTTTAATATTGAGGGTTATTTAAATGATTATATGGATATGCTTGCAATTAAGGCTAAAAATATTGCTATTGATGATGGAAGGTGGAATGAAAAAAGTGAATTATTCCAAGAATTATTAAAATTTAATCAATGCAAAAATCTCAAAAAACTGGATGAACAAATATTAAAATCTTGGCCCCTTGTAATATGCATTATTGACGAAATGTCTACACTTCTTATAGAAAAGGAATAGCAAATACAGGGGCTAGGTAATGGTATTCGCTCATCACACAAGTGTGAAGAGAGTTTAGAAATGGCCAAAATGAAATTGCTACATTTAAGCAAGACATGGCAGCCTTAGATAAGCATAACCTAAAATTACTAGCCAAAATACAAGAGTTAAATAAACAACTTGCGCAAAGCCAGAGAGAATTAAGTGATTTTAAAAGGCTGTATCGTCATAATGAAAACCCCTCTATTAGCAATGAGGACAATGCAGATAATTCTAAATCTCTTAAATAATACATCAGAAATTAACTGCAGAAATTTAGGGAAGAAATTAAACAAAGGACCCCTATTGGGTCAGAAATACCCCTTCAAATAGACAGTCACCTCATGTTATAAATTCAGGGAACTGCTATACCTCAGAGGAGGGGGAGAGAATCTCTAGTAGTGAGTCAGAGGGCAGAGCCAGCTACCCAAATAGCCCACGTAGTACTAATGTACGTAAGGGGTCTCCCCATAGTAAATATAGGGCAGATAGGGGGTGCTTCAGCCCCAAAAATAAGGTCACTAGGAGAGCCCAAGATACGTCTAAATAAGGTATATGACACGCCTAAAATAATTACTTTCTTAAAGGATGCAGTACCAAAATTTTCCAAAAACGGAACCACTTCTATAATTGACCATTTAGAGAACTATGAAAATGCTTGATCCATAATGAATATTACTAGTTTTGCCCTGGGTATTTGAGGGTAAACATCACAAATTCTTTGCTTCACTAAAGGATATGAATATTCATTTCTGGAGTGAAAGGAAAAATCAGTGCAGAAAAACCACACTAAAACCACGGCGAAAATAGCTGTATACGGTTTGAAATGTGGCATGAATCAAAGCCCAATTAAATTCCTTTCTGTACTAAAAAGTACGTACAGTATGGCCGAAGATTACCCCATATTTCAAAGCTCAGAATTTGTAAATTTATTTATCAAAGCATTGCCCACGAACATCTAAATTAATTTAGCTAGAGTTTTTGATGAGCACTGCTCATTGGACTAGCTGATCAAAGAGTGTACAAAGTTATACTCTATTCAGCAATCCAGTGAACAGGGTGTTAAAAGGGAACTGAAACCCAGTCTCAAAATTGTGGCAGAAACTAGGGTGTCACCTAGCCCCTCAATTTGGAGTCTAACAAGAAAACTTATGCAGAAGTGGCCCGAGAAAACAGGCCATCCCCACAAAGTTTTAACTCTAACCCTCCCCCAACACGGGCTGAGGCGCAGAGAGAATATACTCAAAATGGGGGGCATACCCAGGTAAATAATTATCCCCAAAGAGATGAAAACCCACAAGGTTATCGGTATCCCCGTAAAAGTAAATACCAAAAATGGCGAAAATACTCTCAGGATAACCAGACACCCCAAGTAAATAGTGCTCCCCAAAATATTAACGCTGAAAAAGTTGAACCCCAAAGATAACCGCATCAAAATAGGAAAAATAGCTATGATTTTGAGGGATCCCAAGGATCCAGGAATCAATACCATGGGATATCAAAAAATCGGTCCATGGGTAAAAATGGCTTGTCCATTCAAGTGGGCCAACTCAGTACGCAAATAAGTCAATTATGTACACTATTTACTAATATGAGTCAAGCTTTGAGGGATCAGAACCCTAACAATCCTTTTTTAGGGGTACAGACAGTGGCCAGCAGTGGGCCACAGGCACAGTCATAAATACTGCAGTATTATCTGAAAGAGAGGGGAGAGATATACCAAATGGAATAATTAATGTCAATAATGGTACTAATCATGTTCTTTCCCTACAGACCGGAAGCACACAATTTAGCTGTGATGACGAGCAACCTCAGCCTGAAAGCTCTAACAAATATCTTCCTTTGCAGTATTCTCTTAACCTTATTTCCACAGATGCAGTGCACAGGAACCCGGTCGGCCCTATTACAGAGGGATGGACTGGTAAGAATGAAGTTTCTTCTGCATCAGGTAACGTGGCAGATATAGGTAACACGTGGCGAAGCCCACAATTGTGTAATCATGCCAATTTTATCTGTGAAATGGTAGAAACTGCAGGGAGATATTATGTATCAGCTGAGCTCCAGGATTCAGTCTCCAACTCTATCATATGATTAATTGATACTGGATCTCAGGCAACTATTTTATCCCACAGGTACTACACACAGCTAAATGAGCTAACACCCCACAAACCTAAAATAAAAGAATTTGATGGTTCACTAATAGGTGTTGGGGGTGACTCTCTCAAAGTCTACGGTACGGCATGGTTAAAACTAAGGCTGGGGAACAGGGTAATAAGACACTCTGTCATTAGTGGATCTGCCAACCTATTCGTTTAATAATTGGTAGTGATCTCCTGAAGTGATTAAGCACCATAATTGATTGAATAAATAATGTAATTTGGTCACAAGTAAAAAGGCCTATTAATTATGAGCGATCCGGTATATCTCGCACCTGACATAACTGTCACGTGGTGGAAGAGAAGCCAGATGCTGTGGAGATTTATTTTTAGGAATAACTCTGTACCTGAAATCACTATCTTACAAATAGATGATCAGACTCCTTTAAGTGGCTCTGATGGTAATACTTTTAAAATTTCACCTGGAAAGATATTTCCTTAGACGGAGATGTATTAACCATATCTCTCCACAAGGGGGATCATAAAATCCCTAAAGGGGGAGTTCACACTCAATACCTCACAGGAATTGAGAGAGTTAAGGATGATCTATTTATCCCTATGCAAGTGCATGACCTTGGTAAAACCAAATATGCTAAATTAAACTTAAAACAAGAAGCTAGCTACATAAGCAAAGGTTTATTAGCGCAGATAGCTGAACCTAAGGTGATTAAATATCTTTCTCCCCAAGACCACTGTGTCCACGGCCTGGATGACAGGTCTGAAAGCTATAATGTCACAGCTAAGTGTTTATTATCTATATCCATAGGTAATAAATCAGCGAAGCATTTGTTTTTAGTTTTAAATATTCCCCATAATCAAATATACATTGGCAATGATCTCTTATATAGATATGCCATACAAATAGACTTGATTAACCTTTGCCTCTGGAGCAGGTTAAAGGGGGACCCTGAAGTATTTCAGGATGAAAACGCCACCCTAAAATCAAACCAGCAAATGCCATATGCTGTGAATATGCAGGTGTCTAACAATGTTGTAATTCCTGCTGGGGCTGATAAATTCTTCTTATCCTTACAGGTAAAAAGAGGTCAGAAATTAAAAACTTCTGAAACACTAATATGCCTCTCCCATAGAATACAAAATCTGGGTATAAAAATGACCCATACTCCTATGGTAAATACTGGAACCATTCCAATACATGTTATTGTGCATAACATGACCCCACAGGATATAACCTGAAGGATATTTAACTGAAGAACAATTAATAGAACAATCCTTTGCATCTATGCCAGAGGGACTATTTACAATTCAGTCTATTTATCTCTTCAGCTCAGAGGAAGGCATCTGTAAAATTGAAGAAGCCTCTCTAGTATTTGAATCAGCCAATCAAACAGCAAGAATACCCCAATACCCAGAATCATGGGGGCAATGTAAACTATAACCAAGGGGATCTCACCTCTAGGTTGGAAGAAGCCTATGAGATAGGACAGCCTGAAATCTTTTCAGGATTTCAGCAAATAGTCGAAGAGCAAATCTCCTTAGCTAATGGCTGTTCCAGTGATGATGATGAACGCCGACAGCTACGAGAACTCCTGATGGAGTACAAGGATATTTTTGCTAGGGATTCTTATGTCTATGGGACTACAGACTTGCACATTGCAAGAATCCAAACAGATCCCAATGCATCGCCTGTCTTTGTTAAACAATACAGACTTCCTTTAGCCTCATATGATTCTCTTGCAGAAATCATAAGGAACCTGGAAGAATGGGGTATCATCCGACAGGTGCACAGCTCTTATAACAATCCTATTCTAGGTGTTCTTAAGCCCAATGGACAATGGTGTTTGAGTGCTAATTTAAGACAGCTAAACAAACGAGTGTACATGTCTTGCTGGCCAGTGCCATATATTGAGCAGTGCCTAGCGCAGATGCAGGGATCTGAAATATTCAATTCCATTGATTGCGCACAGGGATATTGGACCATAAAGGTACATCAAGAGAGGACCAGTATAAGCTTGCATTCTTATTCCAAAAGGTCCAGTATGCATTCCAGAGACTCCCGTTTGGATACATAAATTCAGGACATGAATTTGCAGTATTTGTGCATAAGGCTATGCCTGATGCACTGGAAAGGGGAACCTTATCTCATGTTGATGATGTTCTTACTTAAAAGCACAGACTTTGAAAAACACATCACAGAGCTTAAACACGTCCTCAGCCAACTTAAAAGGGCAGGTGTCAAATTATCCCTACAAAAAGCTCAATGGTGCCACTCTCGAGTAAACTTCTTAGGACATGAAGTTACTTCTGAAGGATTGAATCCTCAGAAGAAAAAGTTGGAAGCTATAATAAATTCTAAGAACCCAACTAACTTAAAGGAATTGAGATCATTCCTGGGGATGACAAATTATTCTCGCAAATTTATTGATAATTATGCAGAATTAGCTAAACCACTGCTACTTCTTCTAAAGAAGGATGTGAAATGGCACTGGAGTGAGACTCAATAGACAGCCATCAAGGAGCTGAAGAGAAAACTCACTCAAGCACCTTGCTTAGCGTACCCTGAAGGGGGTAAACCTTTCTTCTTAGAGACAGGTTACACAGATATAAGCATGAGCGCTGTTTTATACCAAAAGCATGATAAGTTAAGCAAAGTTATTGCTTATGTGAGTAAAACTCTATCCCCAGTAGAAATAAAATTTAGCGATTGCGAAAAAGCCCTCTTATCTACTGTATGGGCTCTACAAAATTTCCGCAGCTATATACAGGGCGAGAAAATTATTGTAGAAACGGCCCACCAGCCTTTGCTATATTTGCAAAGTGAGAGAATAAGAAATGGAAATTTGTCTAATAGCCGCATAACAGCTTGGACTCTTTCCTTACAAGGCTGGCCTTTAGCAATTCGATTCAAGCATAATAAAAAGAATCCAGTCGCACAGGGGTTTGCTGAGCTCCATGACTGTACTGCTAAGGATCATTGGGAAGAGTTATTAGAAGATGATTTCCTGGAGGAACAATTGCTTTCCCAGTATAAAATATAGAATGAGGACCACTGTCAAACATTCCCTTGAGTATATGTTGATGGTTGTTCTTACCATGCCACTATTGATAATGAGCGCAGATTAGTCGCTGGCATTAGTATAACTTGGGCAAATGGATTCCCAACATTTCTGTAGGTTTCAACATTGGACCAAGAACCAGTCAAGTTGCAGAACTCAAATCAATAGCCAAATGTGTACTCACATATCCCAGAAGCACACTTATGTGCTGGTAGTAGCAGGCTGTAGATTGGGACAGGTGTAACAGCTCACTCACAATACAGACAATTCCTTAATATTGATGAAATTTAGGGCAAGCACACCAATGTGCTGGTAGGAGCGGGCTGGCAATTTGGAGAGGTATGTCAGCTCACCTCTTGAACTCCCGGCTGAGGTCTGTGTCCAAAAATGTGGCAACTCCACAAATTGGTGATGAGATGTGTAAGGCAGGTAGGATTTTAAGATGAATATGTCCACTCAGTATGGTGATAGAATAAAAACAATTTTTATTTTAAAAACAAAATATATAAAATAACACCGTAGTGTTGAAAGAGTGGACCCAGAGTGGTCTAAGCGTCCTATTTCCGTGTCGTGTGGTCAGCTGAGCACCAATGGAGCTGACCACACGACACGGAAATAGGACGCTTAGATCTATATACTACTAAGGAAAATAGGAAAATATAACTTGCTTAATCGGATCAGCCAATCAAACAGCAAGAATACCCCAATACCCAGAATCATGGGGGCAATGTAAACTATAACCAAGGGGATCTCACCTCTAGGTTGGAAGAAGCCTATGAGATAGGACAGCCTGAAATCTTTTCAGGATTTCAGCAAATAGTCGAAGAGCAAATCTCCTTAGCTAATGGCTGTTCCAGTGATGATGATGAACGCCGACAGCTACGAGAACTCCTGATGGAGTACAAGGATATTTTTGCTAGGGATTCTTATGTCTATGGGACTACAGACTTGCACATTGCAAGAATCCAAACAGATCCCAATGCATCGCCTGTCTTTGTTAAACAATACAGACTTCCTTTAGCCTCATATGATTCTCTTGCAGAAATCATAAGGAACCTGGAAGAATGGGGTATCATCCGACAGGTGCACAGCTCTTATAACAATCCTATTCTAGGTGTTCTTAAGCCCAATGGACAATGGTGTTTGAGTGCTAATTTAAGACAGCTAAACAAACGAGTGTACATGTCTTGCTGGCCAGTGCCATATATTGAGCAGTGCCTAGCGCAGATGCAGGGATCTGAAATATTCAATTCCATTGATTGCGCACAGGGATATTGGACCATAAAGGTACATCAAGAGAGGACCAGTATAAGCTTGCATTCTTATTCCAAAAGGTCCAGTATGCATTCCAGAGACTCCCGTTTGGATACATAAATTCAGGACATGAATTTGCAGTATTTGTGCATAAGGCTATGCCTGATGCACTGGAAAGGGGAACCTTATCTCATGTTGATGATGTTCTTACTTAAAAGCACAGACTTTGAAAAACACATCACAGAGCTTAAACACGTCCTCAGCCAACTTAAAAGGGCAGGTGTCAAATTATCCCTACAAAAAGCTCAATGGTGCCACTCTCGAGTAAACTTCTTAGGACATGAAGTTACTTCTGAAGGATTGAATCCTCAGAAGAAAAAGTTGGAAGCTATAATAAATTCTAAGAACCCAACTAACTTAAAGGAATTGAGATCATTCCTGGGGATGACAAATTATTCTCGCAAATTTATTGATAATTATGCAGAATTAGCTAAACCACTGCTACTTCTTCTAAAGAAGGATGTGAAATGGCACTGGAGTGAGACTCAATAGACAGCCATCAAGGAGCTGAAGAGAAAACTCACTCAAGCACCTTGCTTAGCGTACCCTGAAGGGGGTAAACCTTTCTTCTTAGAGACAGGTTACACAGATATAAGCATGAGCGCTGTTTTATACCAAAAGCATGATAAGTTAAGCAAAGTTATTGCTTATGTGAGTAAAACTCTATCCCCAGTAGAAATAAAATTTAGCGATTGCGAAAAAGCCCTCTTATCTACTGTGTGGGCTCTACAAAATTTCCGCAGCTATATACAGGGCGAGAAAATTATTGTAGAAACGGCCCACCAGCCTTTGCTATATTTGCAAAGTGAGAGAATAAGAAATGGAAATTTGTCTAATAGCCGCATAACAGCTTGGACTCTTTCCTTACAAGGCTGGCCTTTAGCAATTCGATTCAAGCATAATAAAAAGAATCCAGTCGCACAGGGGTTTGCTGAGCTCCATGACTGTACTGCTAAGGATCATTGGGAAGAGTTATTAGAAGATGATTTCCTGGAGGAACAATTGCTTTCCCAGTATAAAATATAGAATGAGGACCACTGTCAAACATTCCCTTGAGTATATGTTGATGGTTGTTCTTACCATGCCACTATTGATAATGAGCGCAGATTAGTCGCTGGCATTAGTATAACTTGGGCAAATGGATTCCCAACATTTCTGTAGGTTTCAACATTGGACCAAGAACCAGTCAAGTTGCAGAACTCAAATCAATAGCCAAATGTGTACTCACATATCCCAGAAGCACACTTATGTGCTGGTAGTAGCAGGCTGTAGATTGGGACAGGTGTAACAGCTCACTCACAATACAGACAATTCCTTAATATTGATGAAATTTAGGGCAAGCACACCAATGTGCTGGTAGGAGCGGGCTGGCAATTTGGAGAGGTATGTCAGCTCACCTCTTGAACTCCCGGCTGAGGTCTGTGTCCAAAAATGTGGCAACTCCACAAATTGGTGATGAGATGTGTAAGGCAGGTAGGATTTTAAGATGAATATGTCCACTCAGTATGGTGATAGAATAAAAACAATTTTTATTTTAAAAACAAAATATATAAAATAACACCGTAGTGTTGAAAGAGTGGACCCAGGGTGGTCTAAGCGTCCTATTTCCGTGTCGTGTGGTCAGCTGAGCACCAATGGAGCTGACCACACGACACGGAAATAGGACGCTTAGATCTATATACTACTAAGGAAAATAGGAAAATATAACTTGCTTAATCGGATCGTATCACCTATTTTTTTATACATTGGAGCTCACACTAGTCAAACCATTGACAGCTAAGGTTAGTGCAAAATTGATCAAAAATAAAATATGGGTTCAACATGATCGATATGACAAACACACTGCAATAGGAACCGGAGTCATAACATCATTACATCAGATACAATCTAGCATTATTGCAAGAAATTAACATATTATATTGACAAGGCAAATACGCTGTAAAGAGAATTAGATTTATGTTATTAATACAATAAACACAATCCAATATTATTCCACTATACTACACTGTGATAATACCATATAGCACAGTACTTGTTTCTTAGAAAGGATATCACTTACAATGAAAGGGTATAGAGGAGGAATTATTGTTTTCATATGAAAAAGAATGTAAGAGAACTGACAGGGCAACACAATGGTTAAAAATTCTGAGAACACACAGGTGCACAGGATCAATTAGGGAGTCTCCCTTCCTAACAAGAGGTTAGAATGTCAGCTAGTAGATATAAGGCAGAGTTAGGAGTAGGATGTATTATTATTTTATGTCTGAGGAAACGGTTGTTTAACCGAGAAACGCGTTGCATGTTAAAGGGGGTCACTGAGACCACCCTGGGTCCACTCTTTCAACACTACGGTGTTATTTTATATATTTTGTTTTTAAAATAAAAATTGTTTTTATTCTATCACCATACTGAGTGGACATATTCATCTTAAAATCCTACCTGCCTTACACATCTCATCACCAATTTGTGGAGTTGCCACATTTTTGGACACAGACCTCAGCCGGGAGTTCAAGAGGTGAGCTGACATACCTCTCCAAATTGCCAGCCCGCTCCTACCAGCACATTGGTGTGCTCGCCCTAAATTTCATCAATATTAAGGAATTCAGACAAACATGAGCCAAAAATGTATAGATTTATGGCTCGGCATAGAATGCATATATTTAGCACTTCCTATCCCCTATGTATGGTTATAACCATACATAGGGGATAGGAAGTGCTAAATATATGCATTCTATGCCGAGCCATAAATCTATACATTTTTGGCTCATGTTTGTCTGAATCCTTGATTCTTGCATAAGCACTCCAGCCGATATCTACATCTGAACTCACAGTACATATTTATTGGCACTCCCCTTCATTTGTGTAGTGCGGTTGCAAACCCTTTGTTTTCAATATTAAGGAATTGTCTGTATTGTGGGTGAGCTGTTACACCTGTCCCAATCTACAGCCTGCTACTACCAGCACATAAGTGTGCTTCTGGGATATGTGAGTACACATTTGGCTATTGATTTGAATTTAATCCTTTATCCTGATGATACTACACATGAAGCGCCCCTCTGTTCTTCTTTTTATATATTTTGTTTAGCATACCTGGATCCGCCAGTGAAGAGGAGGCAGCAATCTTGGACATTTACTCGCTCTTATTCTCAAAGAGGACTTTTTTGATTGTTCATATTTTAATCTATCAGTAGATTATGGTATTGTATACACAATTTTGCATTATAACCCACTATTAATATTAATATAATATCATACTGTATAATAATGTACCATTATCACAGATTGTCATTCTAAATTTTATCAAACTTACCGATTGTTTACACTCATTGATAGTTACTGTATACCTTTAATAGGATAGTATTGTATATAGCTATTAGAGCTGCAGTCATTTTTTTGATTAGCTACATCTGCGGCTAATCCGTTGTCACTAGCGTCCCCTATCTGTGACTAGAACACATAAGTTGCAGAACTCACTGTTGTGCTAAAAACCATTGAAATGGCTATTGAACATGGTATTTATGAATTTGTGATCATTACTGACTCAAATTATGTGGTTGTCAGTTTTGTTGAATACCTGCCAACTTGGAAAAGAAATGGCATGCAGAAAAGTAACAACAAACCAGTCAAACATGGAAAGTTGTTCTGCGAGATTGATACTCTAGTGGTGTCCAATGGTTTAACCATACACTGGAAAAAGACCAAGGGTCATTCCAGGGTTCTAGGTCCTGATAAGGAAGGCAATGATCTTGCCGATTCATTAGCCAAACAAGGAGCCATAACAAGGAGCCATAACTGGAGAACTCCTTAATATCAACCACTTAATGGGTGCAATTCAGGTAGAAGCCATTACAAGAAACCAGGCTAAACAACAAAATGGGCCTAACCTGGTACAATAGAGTTAGGATTCTCCTAGTGAGGACCTGATCACTAGTCAAAAAGAAGACCCCATTGTAGGCATCTTCTATAAACACATAGAAGATCCTGAAAGCAACCCCATCTCAAAAGAGGACGGTATTGGCAAGGAAGATCTTAGAATCTTAAGGAAATCTAGATCACAATTCAAGTTACAGGATGGTTTGTTAATTAGAACCTCCAAAACTGGCATCCAGCAATGGGTGGTACCCACCAAGTTCAGAGGTCTAATGCTTCAACATGGCCATGATGCCCCCCCATCTGGTCATCGTGGTGCCAAACTCATGTATGAGACATTGCGTGATTATGCCTTTTGGCCACATATATTGAAGGATGTTCAAACCTACTGTTAAGGTTGTTTAATCTGTCCACAGTTCCAACCCACTACACCAACGCATAGAGCGTCATTGCAGAAAAGGTGAATGGTAATGCCATGGTCAGATATACAAATTGATTTTATTGGTCTAGTAACAAAGTCATCAAGAGGTAACAAATACATGCCTGTTCACTAAATGGGTAGAGTGCATCAGTGCACCTAACAATAGTGCTGAAACATGTGCAGCATTGCTCAACCACATGTTTTCCAGATTTGGTTTACCCCAGAGAATCGAATCCGATCGGGGAACCCACTTCACTAGGGAAGTAATGACCAAAATGTGGAAAATACTAGGGGTCAAAAGAAAGCTCCATATTGCATATAGAACTGCCTCAAGTGGTGGCGTAGAGCATTACAACCAGTCCATTGTGAAAATCCTCAAAAAGTTTGTGAGTGAAACTGGGATGTAAAATTACCTCTAGTCCTAATGGCCTTAAGAGCAACTCCAAGTAGTACTACTAAGATGTCATCTTTTGAGTTGATGACTGGTAGAAGAATGGGTCTACCTCAGCATCTACTGTACCGTACATCAGACCAGAACTTGATAAACGCTGCCAATACACATCAATATGTGGAGAACTTAAGGAAGCACCTGCAATATGCCTTTGCATTTGCTCAAAGGAACATAGAGAAAGATGTGACTGCCACTAAAACATATTATGATCTCAAAACGTCCAAAAAGGAATATGAAATAAATTATAAAGTTTCTTTATAACTTTGGAAGAGATCAGGTTAAGGAGAAGACATTTCTTCCATCATGGAAGGGTCCTTTTGTCATTACTGACAAAATATCTCCAGTTGCCTATAAAATTAGGATCCCTAAAAACAATACTTTTATGGATAAATGAGCCCATATTAATCAGTTGTGAGCGTGCCATCCTAGATCCCAACTACAAGTCATAGAGAGAGAATGAAGTGTCATATCCCCAAATGCACTAAAGAAATATTGTAGTTTAAGAATGCCTAGTTAATGAGCATAAGGGCTCAAAAATAATGGACTCTCTTCATAGAAGACTGTCTATGATGCATACTGTGAATACACTCACCAAGCACTACTGACTTTAAGCCAATTCAAATACATGTGTCCTACATCTATTTGAAATTAGAAGGGGGATTTATATCAGAATATCTGTGAGTGTTATTAAATAATATATCTATATTATTTAATGTATATAGATTTGTCTTGGGCAGGAAATGATCCATTTATTTGTGAGACTGTACCTACAGCAGACCCATCCTTTCTATCTTATACCTCTAAAAGATTCAAAAGAGAGCATTGGTCTCACTAGTTCAGCACAAACCCCTGAGGTAATGGAGCCAAATATTATGTGTTTTGGTGGAAAATATACTCAGAAGCCCCTTGAAGATTCTCAATGTACATTCTGATCTGGGAGAAGCATATGCCAACCTTCACTAACAGACACAAGTGATAATTTAACACCATGGCTCACTGGATTTTCTTTTGAAGCTTAAATATATATTTAGAAAAAGAATCAGTTTTTTTTTAAAAAAGATGTAGCTAATCTCATATAGGTGTGAATGATTCCCTGCCGAGCTCCCAGACAACTGACATTTTAAGTCTCTGTATGACATGGGAAACAAGATCTCAGATAAAGAAATTGTGTCTAAATCCTCATAATAATTTCAAATACACAGATCATATTAAAAACACATATATATATATATATATATATATATATATATATATATATATATATATTGTATATATAATGATCTGAAACAGTAACATATTAGATAAATATTTGCTGAGCTTGATAAATGGCTCTATAGTAAATGTATAAATGTTTATTTTAAAATAACAACATCTGTTTCTTTATTCTTCAGACAACAACATGTCCTACGAATATTTGTCATAAACATAAATCTATACACTCAAAAATTATTAGAAATATGAAGTATACTGTGTTCACGTTAATATACAATATAATGCCAGGATGTTGAATGAAATAATTCTCTAAAGAGCCAAATTAATTTACAGTATAATTGCTTACTAGTATGGTACTGGAAGTATGTTCATCTTTGGCCTCTATAATTACATGCTAAGTTATATTAGATGAGACAGATATATGACCAGACAGGTTTAGTAATATAAAGAAATAGTGTATTTGATCAACATTTTATAGGTTAGATAATTAAACTGTAGCAGCATTGATGGTAAGACTGCATTTCTGGTTGTTTGCTGCCCCCTAGGGGATTGAAACTGGTATGACAGCCAAATGAATTGACTGTTTAAAACATATGCCAAACCAAATAGCCTATGAGATGTTCAGATCCCAGAGTGAATCAGAGACAAGCTCCGTTAGGGCCAATGGAAAGACAAGCTCCGAGGGCCTATCAAAATTCTGTGGGAATGATTAAGAAAAAGGAGGAGACTTTTCTTTATTTTTGGTTAAAGAGGCATACACACTCTAAGACAAGAGGATACAGACAGACTCAAAGAAGCATTAACTTTTGGAGAGAAAAATACATAGGCTTTGGTGCCAAGTATATTCTGTGCCATTTTTGGGGACGCTTGAACAACAAAAGATTAACAATTCTTGAGGTCTATACCTTTGCGCATTGTGAGTAAACCCTCCATAGATGACCCACAAGAAATTCTGGAAACTGAATAATCATTTGCTTATTTAGGTAAAGTATAAGAAACTGTTAAGTATATATAATATTTAAATCAAAGGCTATAGTTAGATTACAGTTAGTAATTTTAAAAGGGCACACTTTGTATTTTATGCTTATATCCATAGTCCTGTGTAGTCTTAGCTAGTCATATAAGCTTGCTGTTTGCATTAAGAATATATATATAGCTTCTGGTGTTTTAATTAGAGTTATATAGAATCATTTGTGGGCTAAATAGCTTAATTCTATTGGTCTGGAAGATTAACAAACCATACCTTGGTATCTCAATGTGATATTTTAATGCAACTCCGATTTGGGAGATTATTGTGAAAAAGGTAATTTGTAAAGGTATATTTTTATGATCTTTGTATAGAATATTGTAACAGCATAAGTGTGGATCATTTGATTCATAATCTGGTTTTCTATAAATATAATTTAATGTGTTTATAACTTTAACTAATATAAAGAATTTAGGAATTTATATTAATTTTGATTGTTTCATATATACATTTTAATTGGTGGCTTGTTTTAAAGAATAACAATAAATAAATTGTGTTATAACCCGGCTATATACTGACAATACCTAGGTAGGCTCAGGATCTGCTAAGAGGTGGCTGTGCATATATGCCTCGTGTTATTGCCTTGCCCATGGGCATTGATGTTTCTTCAAAAAAGTATATCAAGAAAATGAAGCAAATTAGATAATAGAAGTAAAATGGAAAGTTGTTTAAAATGGAATTTTATGCTCTGAGGTTCCGGTGGAGGAGGAGCAAGCAGGTGTAGCTGAGCTCCAATCTCCAGTCCCACAGCTGCTGGCGGTGTGTTCTTCGCGCCTCTCCACAGGATGGGAGTCTGCTAACAGGACAGTAATTGACACCACTCAAGGAACCCTTTCAGCGGCACCACATCCCGCTGAGCAAACAAGCAAGTTGCGAACTACATACTATCAGTACTTTTACTTAAAGAGATCTAAGTACTCCACAATTTAGCCATTAAGGCTGTGAAGCCCGCAGTATACCTCATACCGGCTCTCTATTTAAAATCTGGGAGAGAAAGAGGAGAAGAGACTGTACCTATTGCCGTATACTTAAAAACCTCTCATCTGCAAGCCCTGAGCTCCCTGGAGGCTTGTTCCGCTGCACCCGCTGCCTTGAATCCTCCCTGCCCACATTCCCTGGCTCACCTGTGTCGGTCTGGGACCTTCTGCGGCAGCCCTGGGCCGGTCTGTGAAGAGCTGTTACTCCATTTCCTCTGCGGTCATTGCTGGATGCTAGAGATGCCCCCCCCTCTCCCACCGGTGTTGCGTGAGAGGGGTGCAGGGGGACCTTGAAGAGGCACTATAAAGAGGAGACATACCGCAGATCGTGAACCGGCCTCTCGGTTGCTGACGGAGCCCCTCCTTCCTCCTCTCCCACCGTTGCTGCGTGAGAGGAGGGAAACTACGGATGCTGAGAGAGATCAGCAAGAGGAACTTCCTGGAGCTGCGGTAACTGGATGAATCTTCCGGCAGCCAATTCTGGAGAGAGACCGAGGACAACACGCTGGTGCAGGTGCGGGTGAGTCTGGGAGAACGCTTCAGAGAAAAGGGTGCAGGGAGAGACTTTCCAGTTGTAGGCTCTTGCCGGATAAAGGGAGACGGGGAGAGAGCAAGGTGGCACATATGAGAAGGAAAATAAGCTGCAGGACTGAGGGGACAGTATAATTGAATGATCCTTAAAAAGGAAAAAACGGGACTAACTATTGAGCTGTGGATAGAAGTCAGGCTACAAGTCCTGCACAATTAGCCCAGAACTATATGTTACCAAGCCAGAAGGAAAACTACTTATTGAATAGAAAAACCCTGGCTATATGCTTATGTTTTTTTTTGTTAGTTTTTTTGCTCCCTCTTACTGTGTGCCCTTTTCTTCTTTGGTTCTTGATTTAACCCATTTGAGATAAGAGCTAGAAATCTAATTTAAAAAAGAGAGGAAGAGGAAAAAGAAAGAGGGAGGAATTAAGGCTATATAGCTCAATGCAAGTAGTTTTGAATAATTGCGGTTAAGGATTTAGATATCTATACTATATGTTGATTTACTAGATAAAATGACATTATCTACTTTTCCTGAATTTAACTATGTTACTCTGAGCTAGAGAAATCTGTTTGGCCTTTTGACTGAACAAATCTTTAAGGTGTCTTATTAATGAATACTTACTGGTTTATAAACTGAAAATTCTTAGAATCCTTTCTGTTTCTCAACAGAAACATAGTAGCTTGTCATATAATTGACACAAAATTGCTTACTGGGAAAGAGTTAAGTGTATTTATCATTTAATACTGTATTCTGTGCAAATTGCAAAAAGTGCTAAAAAATAACAAGGGTAATTGTATATCTTGGGGTGATCAGTGAACTACTAACATAACCCTAAACTACCTAATTGGAAAGAGGCCATAAGTCTTGCACAATTAGCCCAGAATTATATGGTACCAAGCCAGAAGGAAAACTACCTATTGATTAGAAAAACCCTGGCTATATGCTGGTGTGTTTTTTTTTTTTTTTGTGCTCCTTCTTACTGTGTGCCCTTTCCTTCTTTGTTTCTTGATTTAATCCATTTCAGATAAGAGCTAGAAATTGAACTTAAAAAAGGGAAAAAAAGGAAAGGGAAGAGGAACTAAGGATATCTGGCTCAATGCAATTAATTTTGAATAATTGTGGTTAAAGATTTAGATATCTATACTATATGATGATTTACTACATAAGATGACATTCTCTACTCTTCTTGAATTTAATCATGTTACTTTGAGTTAGAGAAACCTGTTTGGCCCTCTGACTGAATAAATCTTTAAGGTGCCTTAGTAACGCTAAGCAAATACTTATTGGTGCATAAACTGAAAATTCTTAGAATCCTTTATGTCTCTCAACAGAAACATAGTAGCTTGTTATATAATTGACACTAAATTGTTTATTGAGAAAGAGTTAAGTGTATTTATCATTTAATACGGTACTCTGTGCAAACTGCAAAAGGTTCTAAAAAATAACAAGGGTAATTGTATATCTTGGGGTGACCAGTGAATTACTAACATATTCCTAAATTACCTAATTGGAAAGAGCTGATTACTCCAAATATTCACAAGGCCAGGTGAGAATAGGAGGCTGACTTTCCGTCTTGAACACTCTCTAGGAATGTAAAAATAATCACTAAAGGCTAATCTGGCAACTTAAGTTATAGCAGTGAAGAGAGCAAAGTTGCAATTAAAGGAAAACTACCAGAGGCTTAATTACAAACTATTATTCCCCAATAAATGAAAAACTAGCCCTATAGAAGGGAGATTAGTGCAATAGCCTTGGAGTTCAATTAATTAAAGAGCATAAGGCCATATGATTTACACTAGAGAAAATTAGAAGGATCTCCCATAAAGGAGATAGCTGTCTGGCTTTATAAGAATTCCCACTGTCCTCCGCCGTGCCGAGGGGGGAAGAAGAAAAAACACTTCACTTTTTCCTTTTTTCCCTTTTTTTTTTTTTTTTTCTCTCTGCCCATAAGCACAAACTATCACTTATCACTAAGATTAATTCTTTAACTGTCTTATCACCTCACACTTATAAACTCATCTGATTCACCTTTTCACTCACTCACCTCTTTCCCCCTCCTTTTTTTTTTTTTTTTTTTTTCCCTTTATCACTAATACACCACATAGTCTCACTAATCACTACTTATACACATGGATAAATACCTAAACAATCACTCGAAAAATTCCCCCCCCAGCGATGGCAGGAAGACAGAGAGATAAAAAAAACAAAGCAATTTATGAAACTTCAACAGAAGTACAGACACCTTGTACAAATCCATTCCCAGGCGAGTCACTAGACATCCAAACCATTGTTAGTAAGATCTCTGATGCCCTAGCTCCTAAATTTGAGGCTCTGAAAATAGAGATTAAGCAAGATATAGCTTCTTTGACAAATGAGGTAAAACAATTCTCTCATAGACTCTCTGAAGCGGAGCAAAGGATCTCAGATTTAGAGGACACCAACATGACCTATAAAAATAACTTTGATATTTTAAATACAACAGTTTCCAAAATGCAGAGTAAAATAGAAGATCTGGAGAACAGATCTCGAAGGAATAATTTGAGAATCATTGGAGTCCCCGAGGAAAAACAATATGAGAATATAGATAAACTACTTACGGAGACATTACCTAGATTACTGCAAATTCCAGATTCCTTCCCTAAGATAGTAATTGAAAGGGTCCATAGGATAGGCGCACCTACACTAAATAAAGACAACTCGAGACCAAGGCCTATAATCGCTAAGGTTCTGAACTTTCAGCATAAAGTCGCAATTCTCCAAGCTTTCCGTAAGCATCAACCTATTTTACTAGGTGATGTAAAAATTCTTATTTTCCAGGACTACTCAGCAGAAGTAGCATCAAGAAGAAGGGAGATTGCCCCAATATGCTCAAGGTTCATAAACCAAGGCATACGCGCAACCTTACTCTATCCAGCAAAATTAAAAATACAGAGGGAGGGAAACACATTTTATTATGACTCGGCACAAGATGCAGTTAAATTTTTTGAGGAGATATTTCCCTCGGGTAAAGGCTAAAGACAAGTACAATAATATAGTTAGGTTGATATCATAAGCACTGTACAATGATCAGAATACCAGAAAATCAAGAGAAGAGGGGAAGTTGGGGTAAACTTCCCCCAGCAGCTTGCTTGGAATGGGATAATGTTTTATGTTTAATTGTGATTTTGTGTTTTTCGGGGGGGGGGGGTGTTTTTGTATTGTTTTGTTGTGTTTTGTTGTTTTTTTTTTGTTTTTTTCCTTTTCCCCCAATATTTCAATATTTTTTAAATTCATATGGCTATTGATAATAAATTTAAATTAATTTCCTGGAATATAGGAGGCCTTACCTCACCCATTAAACGAAAGGCAATATTAACTTTTCTGAGGAAGAATTATGCTGATCTGGCCTTCCTTCAAGAAACTCATTTAAAAGCTGAAGAGGTGCTTAAATTAAAAGCCTCTTGGGTTAAAGAGGTAATATTTTCTGCCTCCTCTAACAGAAAGAGCGGAGTGGCAATCCTCCTGGGGAAAAAACTCTGCTATGAGATCATACAGGTAGATACAGATCAAGAAGGAAGGTACATTATTGCAAAGATTAAAATTAATAAAATTCTCTTTACTTTGTGTAATGTTTATGCCCCAAACGTTTTCAACTCCTCCTTTTGGGACATTCTTCAAAACAGGCTCATGTTATGTGCAGCAGGCTACCTAGTTCTTGGTGGTGATTTTAATATGGCCCCAAAGCATCCTCTAGATAGACTCAGGCAAAGTTCCCACATTATAAAAACTAAAAGAGATAATCTGGAAACAAAGCTATTTAATAAAATTTCACATAATTTAAAGATTACTGACATATGGAGACTGAAAAATCCTGAAGCCAGAGATTTTACTTGCCACTCAAGGGCCCATAAATCGCTATCACGGATAGATCTGTTTTTGCTCGACGATAGGCTTTCTAACTCTAACATAATTGCAGAAATCTTTCCAATCACTATTTCGGACCATGCGCCAATCTCTCTGCAGTTTCAGTTAAGCCCCACCTCTTTAAGAAATACGGGCTTTCGGTTTCCTCGCTATTTAGCCACAGATAACAAGTTTAAAAATTGGCTCATAGCCAAATATCGTGAATTTTCATTATTTAATCGTGAATACATTACTAAACCGGCTATCTTTTGGGAGTCAGCTAAGGCGGTCCTGCGAGGCGAAATTCTAGCGTACACCATAGCAAGGACAAAAAAACTTAAGGTAAGAGAAAAAGAACTACTGAAATCAGTTACAAATACTTATAATCATTACATATTACTGAAATCATCTGAGAACTGGAGGAAGTATACAACTGCATTGCGTGAAAGAGATTCATTCCTTCTCTACCAATCATCCCAGAAAGACCTAAAGATGCAGGCAAAATTGTATCGCTTTGGGAGCAAAACTGGGAAGCTTCTTGCGAATCTGGTTAGTCGCGACAGGGCCTCTCCCTTAATAAGTTCACTTCGCCATGAAGGCAAAATTTATAAGACAGCCGAAGAAATCCTCGATATCTTTACTGAATATTTTAAATCCATATATGCACATAAGATTTCTGATTTTAAACAAAGGGAGGAATTCTGGGGGGAAACGCATTTTCCAAAGTTAACTTCTCAAATATTGGATCAGATCTGTGCCCCGATAACAGAGATTGAAGTATCCGCTTCAATAAAGAAGCTCACTCTTAATAAAACCCCGGGACCAGATGCCCTTCCAAATGAATTTTATAAGATTCTAATGCCAGAAATAATACCCCACTTAACTTCACTTTTTAACGATCTCTACATCAAAGGTAACACCCCCTCCCCTGATTTTGTGGCTTCATTAACTTCCCTTATTCTTAAACAGGGTAAAGATCCAGCTGAAAAAGAGTCCTATAGACCAATCGCGCTTCTCAACACGGATTACAAACTTTTGTCATCAATACTAGCATATAGGCTTCAATCTCATTTGCCTAGTATCATACACGAGGATCAAGCTGGTTTCCTGAAGAAACGCAACTCCTCAGCTAAAATAAGGGAAGTGTTTCTTGTAATAGACTATTTCAAATCAGGGGAGGGACAGCGAGAGGTGGCTAGAGAGGGTACCCCTGACCTGGCAATTTTATCAATAGATGCAGGCAAGGCATTTGACTCGGTTCATCATGATCATATAGCATTTACCTTACAACAATTTGGATTGTCAGGTCACTTTCTGACTTTTTTTAATAATCTATATAAGAATGCTTATACGAAAATAATAGTTAATGGCTCCCCCACTCAGGACATAAAATTAGAAAAAGGTACGAGGCAGGGGTGCCCTCTCTCTCTGCTTCTCTTTGATCTAGCTATCGAACCTCTTGCTAATCAAATTCGTCAGCAAATTGAAGGGATTAAGATCAATAGAAAAGTCTTGCACACTGCACTTTATGCTGACGACGTATTAATATATATGTCAAATACACAAAGAAACATTCCAAAACTCCTCTCTATAATTGAAAAATTTGGATCTTTCTCAGGATACTCTGTCAATTCTGCAAAGTCAGAACTTCTTTGGATTAAACAAACCCAAAACTCACCTATATCTATCCCTTTTAAAATTGTTCAGGATTCTTTTAAATACTTAGGTATCTGGATATCGGCTAATCCGGAAAATTGGTACTCATTGAATATACTTCCAGTGCTAGCTAGCGTTAAAGAAGCGCTAAAAAACTGGCAAAATCTCCCACTATCAATGTCGGGCCGTATAGCTTTGTACAAAATGTCTCTCCTCCCCAGAATTCTTTATGTCCTTCAGAATACTCCCTTGCTTCTTAAAACAAAAGACGTTACTTCATTTAATTCTGCCTTACGAGTATTTATCTGGCAGAAGAGAAGACCCAGAATCTCGTTAGCTAGATTAGCTGTACCGAGAGATCAGGGAGGACTTTCTCTACCGGATCTTCGTCTATATAATCAAGTATTTCTGGCACGAATCATGGTAGACTGGCTTTCTAATAGTAATTATATTACAAGCGGGGAACTAGAGAGTAACATGATACATCCCTACTCATTAGTAGCACTGACTCATTGTAATAGTAAATTAATCCCTATTGAAATAAAGAAGATGAGCTCCATCTATAATCCACTCTCCACTTGGAGAAAGATTGGCTCGGCTCTTCATATAAATACTGAAGTCTCAAGACATCTCCCAATATTGAATAATCTCCAGTTTGTAGCAGGCGTACAGTCAGCTGTATTCTCCAAATGGGCATCACTAGGCCTGGTAAGACTGGAACAAGTATTAGATTTCGAGAGGAGATGCATTAAGTCTTTTGATTCTCTCAAACAGGAGTTCGCTATTCCTAATAATAATTTCTTTGCATATTTGCAGGTGAGACATTTTGCTCTCAAGCAGATAACTGACTACGGATGGGAATGGTCTCTGGGAGACTTAGAAAAGTGGCTGATATTATTTAAAAACAGGCTCACATCAATCTCTTACATCTATCAAATTTTGTCTGCTCTTAAAGGCCCTGATGTTTTGGAGAAACTCTACTATAGATGGTCCCTTCTGCTCCAACAGGACTCTTTGGACCCAGCTCTTCTCACTTTTTCGATTCAGGAAACTCTCCGGGTTACTCTCTCAGCTACGTGGAGGGAGTCACACTTAAGACTTCTCCACATGACTTACGTCACTCCTGAGAAAGGCTCTAAATGTAGGAATTTGGGGTTCAATAAATGCCCCAAATGTTCATATCCATCCGCTGGCCTGATGCACATGATTTGGGACTGCCCAAAAATCCACAACTTCTGGTTAAAAGTTCAATTTTGGCTTAATAACATAGTCAAGGTCCCTTCTTTCACATTTTCCCCCAGGAGGATAGTATTCTTTGCTGATGACCCCACGCCACCATACCATTTTAGCAAAATTATAAGTATGGCTATCCTCGCGGTTAGATATTTGATTTTAAAGAAATGGAAATTAAAAGCCATCCCGAGCTTAACTGAGGTCAAAAATTGTTTAAAAAAGCAATGTATTATTGAGCAATTGGATACTAACTTGCAAAAAGATCAAGATATAAAGAATTTCTTTTCCAAATGGTCACAATTTATCAAAGCACTTCCTTCCAGTGAGATTGAATACATAATTTATCCTTTTAAAGATAGTGAACTTGTTTTACTAGGAATATGGTAAATTCTAAGCATACCTTATCGCCGGGCTGAAATTAGACTACCCTCCCCTCCCTTTCTCGTATAAATTGTTTTTTTTTTTTTTTTTTTTTTCTCTTTGTGTGTTTTGTTTTGTTTTTATGTTTCTTGTTCTTTGTCTTGTCGTTTTTTTTGTCTGTGTTAAGCGTCTTATCTTCGTAGAATCATTGACCCCTCTGTTTGTAGCTGTGATTTATTCTATCTGACTTTGAAAACCAATTTGATTGCAGCTGTTTGTTTAAAAAACAAGAAAAACCTTTTCTTTTGGTTTCCAGTAAGGGGTTAACAAGACGAGTTTAGGTTTCATTTTAGGGTACAATGCTATGCCTTGCCAGAACTAGAGATGGATCTATTCTGGCTCAAATATTCCTGCTCTGTTTTAGGGGAGAGGTTATTATGAATTATCTATATACTTACAACGAGACCGAGACCAAGGCCTTACATTTTGTTCTTTATTGTTTTCTCATTGGTCTGATTTTAAAAGCTTGGTTGTAGCATATCCCCTAATATGTAATCATTGCTCTAAACCTTATTCCTTTTCTTTCTGTACCCCCATATGGATTACCAATAAAAAATTAAAAAATGAAAATGGAATTTTATATCTGAATTATGAAAGAAAAAATTTGTGTTTCGTGTCCCTTTAAATATAAATAAATATAAAAATAATGTCAATCTGTAAAAGGATCAATAAACACAATAGAACAGCACACTCAATCAGTGCATAATAAAAAGACAATGTAAAATCACTCACACCTAGATTACAAGTTTTGCGTTCAGGTTTTAACGCTGAAAAAATGGTAATTTCAGCATTAAAACAGCACCGCAGCCATTACATGTCTTGTTGGTATAGCTGTACCGCAAGCCTTTTAGCCTGTAACGCAACGTCAGTCCCGCACGCGTAAAAATTACGTTTTTTCATGGGACTTCCATAGCGCACTATTACGAGTTTTGCGGTGAGGCTAAAAAGCTTGCGTTACACCCTATACCGACAAGATCCGTTTTGCAATCTGAGAGCAGTAATTATATATTATTAACCCCTAATCTGCCGTCCGCCCACATCGCCACCCCTATACTAAAGTTATTAACCCCTATTCCGCCACTCCCCGACACCGCCGCCACTATAATAAACCTATTAACCCCTTAACCGAAAGCCCCTAGTAACCCCTAAACCTTAACTTTATATTAAAATTACAATTTCCATATCTTAAATTAAATTAAAACTTACCTGTCAAATTAAAAAAAACTAACGGCTAGATTTAGAGTTCTGCGGCCAAAGGGGTGCGTTAGCTACGCATGCTTTTTTTCGCCCGCACCTTTTAAATACCGCTGGTATTTAGAGTTCACAGAAGGGCTGCGTTAGGCTCCAAAAAGGGAGCGTATAGCATATTTACTTCCACTGCAACTCTAAATTGATCGGAACAGCCAATAGAATGCGAGCTCAATCTGATTGGCTGATCGGATCAGCCAATCGGATTGAACTTGATTCTGATTGGCTGATTCCATCAGCCAATCAGAATTTTCCTACCTTCATTCCGATTGGCTGATGGCCAATTCGAGGGACGCCATCTTGGATGACGTCCCTTAAAGGAACCTTCATTCGTCGTCTAGTCGTCGGAAGAAGAGGATGGATCTGCGCCGGATGTCTTCAAGATGGAGCCGGTCATCATCGGATGGAAGAACATAGAAGATGCGGCTTGGATGAAGATGTTTGCCGTCCGGATCGACTCTTCTGCCCGGATAGGATGAAGACTTCTGCCCGACGATGGAATTCTTTAGCCGCCGCTTGGATCCAGACTTCAGCCGGAGGATGGACATCACTCTTCAGCCCCCGTTTGGGCTTGGATGAAGATTTCGGAGGCTCTTCTGGACAGATCGGGACCCGGTGTGGTGAAGACAAGGTAGGGAGATCTTCAGGGGCTTAGTGTTAGGTTTATTTAAGGGGGGTTTGGGTTAGATTATGGGTATGTGGGTGGTGGGTTGTAATGTTGGGGGGGTATTGTATGTTTTTTTTACAGGCAAAAGAGCTGAATTCTTTGGGGCATGCCCCGCAAAGGGCCCTTTTCAGGGCTGGTAAGGTAAAAGAGCTTTTCTATTTTAATTTTAGAATAGGGTAGGGCATTTTTTTATTTTGGGGGTCTTTGTTATTTTATTAGGGGGCTTAGAGTCGGTGTAATTAGTTTAAAATTGTTGTAATATTTTTCTAATGTTTGTAAATATTTTTTTATTTTTTGTAACTTAGTTCTTTTTTATTTTTTGTACTTTAGTTAGTTTATTTAATTGTATTTATTTGTAGGTATTGTATTTAATTAATTTATTGATAGTGTAGTGTTAGGTTTAATTGTAGATAATTGTAGGTATTTTATTTAATTAATTTATTGATAGTGTAGTGTTAGGTTTAATTGTAACTTAGGTTAGCATTTATTTTACAGGCAATTTTGTAATTATTTTAACTAGGTAGCTATTAAATAGTTATTAACTATTTAATAGCTATTGTACCTGGTTAAAATAATTACAAAGTTGCCTGTAAAATAAATATTAATCCTAAAATAGCTACAATATAATTATTATTTATATTGTAGCTATATTAGGGTTTATTTTACAGGTAAGTATTTAGATTTAAATAGGAATAATTTATTTAATAAGAGTTAATTTATTTCGTTAGATAAAAATTATATTTAACTTAGGGGGGTGTTAAGGTTAGGGTTAGACTTAGCTTTAGGGGTTAAAAAATTTATTAGAGTAGCGGTGAGCTCCGGTCTGCAGATTAGGGGTTAATACTTGAAGTTAGGTGTTCGCGATGTTAGGGAGAGCAGATTAGGGGTTAATACTATTTATTATAGGGTTATTGAGGCGGGAGTGAGGCGGATTAGGGGTTAATACATTTATTATAGTAGCGGTGCGGTCCGGTCGGCAGATTAGGGGTTAATAAGTGTAGGTAGGTGGCGGCGACGTTGGGGGCGGCAGATTAGGGGTTAATAAATATTATGTAGGTGTCGGCGGTGTTAGGGGCAGCAGATTAGGGGTACATAGGGATAACGTAGGTGGCGGCGGTGTGCGGTCGGCAGATTAGGGGTTAAAAAAATTTAATAGAGTGGCGGCAATGTGGGGGGGCCTCGGTTTAGGGGTACATAGGTAGTTTATGGGTGTTAGTGTACTTTAGAGCACAGCAGTTAAGAGCTTTATGAACCGGCGTTAGCCCAGAAAGCTCTTAACTCCTGACTTTTTTCTGCGGCTGGAGTTTTGTCGTTAGATTTCTAACGCTCACTTCAGCCAAGACTCTAAATACCGGCGTTAGAAAGATCCCATTGAAAAGATAGGCTACGCAAATGGTGTAGGGGGATCTGCGGTATGGAAAAGTCGCGGCTGGAAAGTGAGTGTTAGACCCTTTCCTGACTGACTCCAAATACCAGCGTAGCCCAAAACCAGCGTTAGGAGCCTCTGACGCTGGTTTTGACGGCTACCGCCAAACTCTAAATCTAGCCTTAAGTTTAAACTAACAAATAAAATAATATAACTATTAAACTAAAGTTAAACTAACTACCAATTAAAAAAAACTAAAATAAACATTAAAAAAGTCCTAACACTACTATAAAAATTACAAAGTATCTAATTACAAAAAATAACAAACACTTAATTACGAAAAATAGCAAACGAAATGATCAAAAATAAAAAAAAATTACACCTAATCTAATAGCCCTATAAAAATAAAAAAGCCCACCCAAAATAAAAAACCCTAGCCTACAATAAGCTACCAATAGTCCTTAAAAGGGCCTTTTGTAGGGCATTGCCCTAAGTTAAACAGCTCTTTTACCTGTAAAAAAAAATACAAAGACCCCCAACAGTAAAACCCACCACCCAACCCACCACCCAAAATAAAAAACCTAACTCTAACAAAAACCTAAGCTACCCAATGCCCTGAAAATGGCATTTAGCTCTTTTGCATTGCCCTGAAAAGGGCATTTAGCTCTTTTAAGAAAAGCCCAAACCCTAAACTAAAAAAAAAACACCCAAAAAAGTTTAAAAAATCCTGACACTAACCCCCAAAGATCCAATTAGAATTCCTGAAGTCCGGACATCCAGGAGGCGAAAAGGCTTCACCCAGGCGGCTCCATCTTCATCCATCGCGGGACCGGGCAGAGATCCAAGGTGGAGGTCCAAGGCGGAGGTCCAACAATCCAACGTGAAGGTCCTCTTCATGCGATCGTCCGCCGCACACTGAGGATTGAAATGCAAGGCACCCCTTTTATACTGGGGGTACCATTGCATTCCTATTGGCTGAAAAAATTTGAATCAGCCAATAGGAATTAGGGCTGCTAAAAACCTATTGGCTGTTCAAATCAGCCAATAGGATTTAAGCAGCTCTCATTCTATTGGCTGATTGTAACAGCTAATAGGATGAGAGCTGTTCAAATCCTATTGGCTAATTGAAATCAGCCAAATTCAACCAATAGGAATGCAAGTGACGCCATCTTGGATGACGTCACTTGCATTCAAGTTCCAGTTTACGGCGGCGACCGTATTAAAGAGGAGCTCCGCGCCGGATGTCTTCAGGATGGACCCGCTCTGCGCTGGATGGATGAAGATAGAAGAGGCCGCCTGGATGAAGACTTCTTGCCGCCTGAATGATGACTTCTTCGGCTGGATGGATCCTTCAAGCGGGACTTCAAAAACTGTAAGTGGATCGTCGGGGTTAGTGTTAGGTTTATTTAAGGTTTTTTTTGGTGGGTTTTATTTTTAGATTAGGGTCTGGGTAGGTAAAAGAGCTAAATGCCCTTTTAAGGGCAATGCCCATACAAATGCCCTTTTCAGAGCAATGGGGAGCATAGGCTATTTTAGATAGGGTTTTTATTTGGGGGGGTTGGTTGGTTGGGTGGTGGGTTTTACTGTTGGGGGTGTTTGTATTTTTTTACAGGTAAAAGAGCTTATTTCTTTGGGGCAATGCCCCACAAAAGGCCCTTTTAAGGGCCATTGGTAGTTTATTGTAAGCTAGGGTTTTTTTTATTTTGGGGGGCTTTTTATTTTGATAGGGCTATTAGATTAGGTGTAATTCTTTTTTATTTTTGATAATGTGGTTTTTAATTTTTTGTAATTTAGTGATTTTTATTTTTTGCAACTTAGCGTTTATTTTTTTGGGTAATTTAGTACTTTTAATAATTTTTAATAGTAGATTTAAATAATTTGAGTAGAGTTAGGGTTTTTAATATGTAATTTAGTTAATTTAATTGGTAGTTTAATTTAATTGTAGTATAATAGTTAGGGTAGGTGAATTAATAGTTTAAAATTAGTTTATTTTAATTCTACAGGTAAGATTAAATTTATTTTAAGATAGGGATGTTGTAATTTTAATTTAAAGTTAGTGGGCTGTTAGCTTTAGGGGTTAATAGCTTAATTTAGTTTATGGCAATGTGGGGGGCTGGCGGTTTAGGGGTTAATGGGTTTAGTTAGTGGTGGTGATGTGGGAGGCCAGGGGTTTAGGGGTTAATACATTTATTTAGTGGCAGCGGTGTCGGGGAGCGGCGGGATAGGGGTTAATAACTTTATTTAGGTTGCGGCGGGGTCCGGGAGCGGCGGGATAGGGCTTAATAACTTTATTTAGGTGGCAGCGGGGTCTGGGAGCGGCGGGATAGGCGTTACACATTTTAGTATACTGGCGGCGTTTAGTGACAGGGTATAAATAGAGTTGGTGAAAAGCCGAATAGATGCAAGATCGATGACTGTTATTTAACAACAGTCCGATGCTCATCGCCCCGTACTTGGTGCACGTCTTTTTCCCTGCTTTTTTTTATAAATATGGAGATCGTAATTCAGGTCCACGGCCGCGATGTTGGGTGATGTTAGGCAAGTGTATTGGTGCTGGCGAATGCAGCATAGTTGAGGCTTTGATAAATATCCCCCTTTATGTTAGAAAAAAAGCAAATATAGCAAAATATCTAAAAATTGCACGTTACATGTATAAAACTGTAAAATTGTCATAAAAATGGTGATTATCTTCATCTGTAGACAACAGTGTAACGGAGAAGGGTTCTTCAACTGAGCACAATTTTCCTCCATGAAAAAGACAATACATATGGGCAAGCTAACCTCATTCGTGTGCCTAGGAAAACGGAACCATTTACTCCACATGCCATACAGTGTGGTATCATCATTTCACTGTTTCATTGTACCGAGCAGAGACTGCAAAATATTCCCTTTGAACTAGAGCATACTGACGGTGGCAAAAGATTTGATTAATACATTTTAGATAAACTTGAGTTACTCTCAGATGATACAAAACCCTGTACCAGTGTTCTCTGATACTGAAACATATATACTTAAATGCTCATTATGCCTGCCATGTCTTCTTTGTAATTTGATCCATATTGAACAAAATAGCAATAATATAACACACATAGAAGTAAATTGGAAAGTTGTTCTTATTAATACCAGCACACACAAATGTGTGCTGGTATTACAAGTTAGGTGCAATGCGAACCCGACCTCGTTTTTGCATTACACAGAAGCGAATTTGCCCGTTTACTGGGATGCAATAAATTAGTGCTCCACTTGTAATCTAGGCCTTAATTTTCATTTTACTGTCTCTTTAAAGTTATCTGGACAGGTAGCATCCTAGTGGTCCTTAACTGAGTATTACCACTGAGTGTGCATAGCCGTTAGTCACCATCCTAGTGGTCCTGAGCTGAGTATTACCACTAAGTGTGCATGACCGTTAGTCACCATTCTAGTGGTCCTGAGCTGAGTATTATCGCTAAGTGTGCATGACTGTTAGTCACCATTCTAGTGGTCCTGAGCTGAGTATTATCGCTAAGTGTGCATGACTGTTAGTCACCATCCTAGTGGTCCTGAGCTGAGTATTACCAGTGAGTGTGCATAGCCATCAGTCACCATCATAGTGGTCCTAAGCTGAGTATTACCACTGAGTGTGCATAGCTGTCAGTTACCATCCTACTGGTCCTGAGCTGAATATTACCTCTGAGTGTGCATAGCCATCAGTCACTATCCTAGTGGTCCTGAGCTGAGTATTACCACTGAGTGTGCATAGCCATCAGTCACTATCCTAGTGGTCCTGAGCTGAGTATTACCACTGAGTGTGCATAGCCATCAGTCACTATCCTAGTGGTCCTGAGCTGAGTATTACCACTGAGTGTGCATAGCCATCAGTCACTATCCTAGTGGTCCTGAGCTGAGTATTACCACTGAGTGTGCATAGCCATCAGTCACTATCCTAGTGGTCCTGAGCTGAGTATTACCACTGAGTGTGCATAGCCATCAGTCACCATCCTAGTGGTCCCGAGCTGAGTATTACCACTGAGTGTTCATGACCGTTAGTCACCATCCTAGTGGTCCTGAGCTGAGTATTACCACTGAGTGTGCATGACCGTTAGTCACCATCCTAGTGGTCCTGAGCTGAGTATTACCACTAAGTGTGCATAGCCGTCAGTCACCATCCTAGTGGTCCTAAACTGAATATTACCACTATTGTGTATGCATATATGAACAAGGACAAAGATACACTCAATCACACAAGATGCACATACCAATACACCACTGGGAGCTAGCTGATGAGACAATGAAAAGAGGCATATATGAGCAGCCACCAAACAGCATTTAGCTCCCAGTAGTGATTTGCTGCTCCTGAGATCACCTTGGTAAGCTTTTCAACAAAGTGAAATTAGTTTATTCAGCCCTGGAAAATCAATTTTTAAAGTGTCATAAAACATGTTGAGATCTGTGCATATCCTTAAAAGGGCTAATTAAGTAAAACTAGTTTACATTAAAAAAATGTTTCAAAATTGCTGGCAAGTATTTTAAAATAATATTAAAACATAAGCAAATTTAGTTACAAAGCCATACTGTCTGGAGTAGTCTGATTCACCCAAATTATCAGTGTTTAGCATCAGAAGCACAGGCATTGTATGTCAACTGAGTTCATAGCAGTTTATTTGCTTCTAGCCATGCTCCAGCAGATAATGAGTGTTAAAGTTTTGCATACTACCAAAGCAATGGTAGATATAGATACAGCCATAGAAGGAAATGTATGGGGGTAGTTAGAGCTGTACAATTCAGAAACTTAAAAGAAAGGGTTAATGGAGAGGCACTGCAGTATAAATTTGCAGGTAAAGTAATTAAAGTACACATTATTATATTTTGTCTCTATCCCAACTTGTTTTATGTCCCTTTACAAAAGCACTATAATTAGGGTGACCATATTGCCACTTTAAAAAGGGACACATGAAAAATACATGTCAGGGTTTTTATACAAAATATTTCTTTAAACAGCTCTAAAAATAGCCCTGACATATGTATTTTTCATGTGTCCCTTTTTAAAGCGGCAATATGGTCACCCTAACTATAATACATTTTAAAACATTCACCTTTAGACGACACAGAGTAAAAAATAATAATGAACGGGAGCATTTGACATTCTTAGTTCCCTCCTCTTACAATCTCTTAAAATAGTTTCAACAGAATGAATCATAGATTACATATAAGGGACAGTAGTGTAAACATTAAACTTCCATGATTCAAATAGATCATACAATTTTAAGCAACTTACCAGTTTACTTCTATGAGTTCATTTGATTTGTACTCTTGGTATCTTTAGTTGAAAAGCAGCAATGCATTTACTGGGAGCTCGATACTGATGGGTAGCTTCACATATATGCCTCTTTTTATTGTTTTACCCAATGTGTTCAGCTATCTCCCACTAGTGCATTGCTGTTTCTTCAAATAAGGATACCAAGAGAATGCATCAAATGTGATAATAGAAGTAAATTGGAAAGTTGTTTAAAATTGTATTCTCTTTCTAAATCATGAAAGGAAAATCTTGGGTTTCATATTCCTTTAAACCATGTGATTAAAGTGATAGTAAACTTTACATGTATTAAAATCAGGTCCAGAATCTAAGCAATATTTTATAGAGACTTTAACTGATCACTTTTAATGAAGATGTGCTGTTACTTACTTTTAGTGCTCTAGCTGTACATATGGGGCGCGATCCGATATAGGTCGTAGTTTTCAGCACAAACGAGAGAACCCACGCCGCCCGTAATTTCACCTCGCAACTTGACCTATCCAATATACTGCGCCGTCAGATGCTAAACTGGCGTAAGTATCAAAAAACGGCGATCAACTAAAATGTGCGCAAAAACACATTTTAGTCGTCGCAAGTACTTACGCCAGCATTTTGTTCACGTAAAGTCTCAATAAAGTGTAGTTTTATGCAAATTAGGCTACGAATCGTAAAAAACAACGGCCAGTTCTAAAAGATGTGACACGTAATTGCGCCATTCAAAATTCATACATAAACCCATGCGCAGCGGCCATTTTCTTTAGTGTGTTTGGTTGGTTCTTAGAGCTACAGCACACTACAGTGAGTAGAGATTAGTGGTAAGAGTAGTGAGAGAGGAGCATTTCATTCAGTTAGTTAGGTCGGATTTTTGGATTGTTAAGCCTGTACATTTACTAAAACTTTTTTTAACATATTGCACACATTTTGCATACACACATATACAAAATACACAACACTTTTTTTTCTAACACCTCACACATTTTATTTATCTTTTACAGTGTGATAGGCTGAGTGTTTGGTTGTGATTGTGTGTGATTGAAGTGGGAGTGAGTGTGTGAGTGTGTGTAGTTTGAGGATGGCAGGGAGAGCTAGGGCGGGGGGGAGGAGGGAAGGGGAGTTGCAGGGAGAGGATTAGAGGAGCAGCAGGGTCCCCACCAGGGAGTGAGTGGAGTGGGGAGAGGGAGAGCTAGAAGGGAGGATGGGAGTGGGGCTGCCCCAAGGCCAGGCACACTCAGAAGAGGGATAGAGGGTGCACATGGCGATAGAAGGGGGGAGGAGGGAGAGGATAGGGAGGAACCCACACCAGGGACATCCCAGGGAGGGAGCCAGGCGGCCCAGGACGAGGAGTGCATGAGGTGCCCCAACTTCTCTTTTGCTGGAAACCTTGCGCTAGTCCAGGCCGTCATGGAGAACCACACTGCCCTCTTTGGCCAATAGAAGGGCAAAGGAGTTGCCGGAAGGCGTAAAGATGCATGGCTGAGGGTCGAGGAGGCAGTCAACAGCGTGGCCCAGCAGAGGAGGAATGTGGATGGGCTCAAGAAAAGGTGGAATGACTGCAAGAGGCGGGTCAAAGAGAAAATGGGCCAAGAAGCCATGCACCAGAGGGGAACAGGCGGTGGTCCTCCCCAGGAGGCGGAATATAATGAGTGGCAGGAGATCATTCGCAGGCCCCTGAGCGTCACAGCAGTCCGTGGACTTCCAGGGGCTCGTGACTCAGGGACTGCAACATAAGCACAGCATGCTGGTGAGTAACATCCCACACACCAGTATTATATGTATTTGAGATATAACATCCTTTAATGTCACACATTCATGTACACAATGAGGAGCATGGTATTTGGCCTACTAACAAAAACATCTACAATTAGATTTCACATTAATGCTACTTAACACATTGAAATTCATGATATGAGGTGGAATAGTTAAATACTAACATGTCTCGGAGTAATACAGGCCACAATGGACACTATAGCCATCACGATACTTTTAGCTTAAGAAAGCACGTTATGTGCCTACATCAGGCTAAAGGAAATTGTGTGACCATAGTGCCACTTAAAGAACACATTTTCTTCATCACTGACATGTACACAGAACTATTGTATAAAACACATACATGTATACTTTGCATATTAAAATCCCTCATATCACAAATCATAATGTGCACATGCATGTTATAGAGTTTGACATGAGAATGAGTATAGGCCCTAGCATGTATCAATGTACATTGTATGCCCACATGGATATATATATATGATTGTACTAATACCTCTCATCATTTGACTCCTCCACAGAACCTCCTGTCACCAGGGTGCAAACAGGCATGCCTCCACCGCAACCACCAGGCCAGAGAATGGCTCCACCACAACCACCAGGCCAGAGAATCCCTCAACAGTATGCTCCCAGGCATGAGGTGGGTTGGATTGCCTCATGCCTGGGACCCATACGTCATGCCACCAAGTTTTGACGAGGAGCCCTGGCCGGAGGACTATTCTTTTGGTTATGAGGGGCAGCCAAGGCATCCCCAAAGGGTAGATGTCTTTACCCCCCTCCCAATATCAGGCCAGTCTGGACTTTTACCACCAGGACATACAAACTGGTCAGGCTGAGTGGTCACACACCAGTCGTCAATGGGACTACCAGTCCACCCGGAGAGCTCCACCATCCGCTTCCCTTGGAAGAGCTCCAGCAGATGAAGAGGAGCATATAGCTGTGGTAGTTCCTCCTGCAGCACCAGCTGTCATAGTTCGTCCTGAGGCACCAGCCCTTGTAGTTCCTCCTGAGGCACCAGCTCTTGTAGTTCCTCCTGAGGCACCAGCTCTTGTAGTTCCTCCTGAGGCACCAGCTCTTGTAGTTCCTCCTGAAGAAACAGCTGCCATAGTTCCAGATGCAACAGCAGCTAGAGGTGAACCTGCACCTATAATCCCTGCTGGTGAACAGCCTTTAGATCCTCTGACTTCTGCCCTGGGCGACGAATACATTGCCCTCCAGAGGAGGCTCACATCAACCTGCGAGAGAATGCAGAGAGACCAACGCAGGTTTTACAGGAGCCAACAGACTTTACTCCAGCGTTCCATTGAGCTGCAACGGGACATGGCAGCATCTTTAAGTGGTATAGTCCAGAACCAATCTCAGATGATGAGAGTTATTTCAGACATGCAGATGCAGACTGACAACAGATGGCGGTAACAAAACCAACTGTTGGGTATGTTGGTGGAGCATTTCACACACCAGCAGGACACTGCCTCCAGCCTCTCATCTGTGGCCAGCACTCCTGCAGAATCCTCTGAATCCACACAACCCAGGAGAGGCAGGAGAGCCACTCCAGTCACCTCAGCCCCCTCATCTAAGAAGCCTAAAAAAAATATATATTGTTATATTTCAGCCTAAATCTTGTCCTCTGTTATTTACCATATAATTGTCATCCACATCCATGTGAGGGGTGTTTTAGTACACTAATATTTTTGAAAAATATAATAAGGCCTGTGTGGAAATGGCCCAAAAAAGGTAATATCATCATGTTTATGACATAGTCATGTTCTCTAAACCACATCACATAGTTGTGTATGAAGGGTACATATAGTGATATTCACTTTTAAGATGTAAATCAAGGTTTCTCACATCCAATAGAAATTGACCCATGTGCAGGGATAGGCACGAGCCAAGGCTGTGGCGGACATTTTCTAAGGTAAAGACTTTTAGTGAAGGACACCTTGCCTATCCCTGCACATGGGTATATATATCTAAATAATAATGTATTTACAGAAGGTGTGAACATAAGGTATGAACATCCATTTTCATTCCTCAAAATGATAGTCAATAAATCATAGTGACCAAAACATGAATTGAACTAGTGATATATTTTCAGTAATTAGGGTGGTTAAGGGAATGGGGGTGGGATGTAGTAGTTTCACTTACATGTAGTGGAAATCCGCAGTATGTAATTCAATGACCAGCTGCAGCAGGGGCAGCACCATCACCATGGACCTCAGCAGCAACTATAGAATCAGCATGTATAGACAGAACAACAGGGGATTGTAGGGCTTCCAGCACCCCTTGTGCCCCATGATGACCCCTTGTGCCCCATGATGACCCCTTGTGCTCCATGATGACCCCTTGTGCACCATGATGACCCCTTGTGCCCCATGATGACCCCTTGTGCCACATGATCCACCCCTTGTGCCCCATGTTGCACCCCTTGTACCCCATGATGCACCCCTTGTGCCCCATGATGCACTCCTTGTGCCCTATGATGACCCCTTGTGCCCCATGATGCACCCCTTGTGCCCCATGATGCACCCCTTAGTGATTGGTTTGACAAACTTGCAGGGGCAGGAAAAATAAATGCTTTGAAGAGGTTAACTATTTGTTATCAAGCTGCTGATATGTATGTTGTTAAGCATGCACTTGTTAGGCCTTCAGAGAGTTACGTTGGTTTCTAAGTCAGTGCAAGGGTTGCTGCGCCTTCAATTTGTGGCGAGATGAGAATGGAGTAGATTTTCTGAAATCTGCGCGCGTAAGTCCTTACGCTGTATATTGGATACCAAACTGCGCGTGTTTTGTATCTCAGTCTATGGGCCAAAAAACGACGGGTGAAGGCAGAAATATACGCACGTAACTTCTAAGTTACGCCGTATATAGGATACCAAACCCGCGCAAAATTTGGCATCGCCGGCTTTTGCGGGCGACGCTGCATATTGGATCGAGGCCCTAGAGAGCAGATAGAGAAGGTCCACCCATTAGCTCACAAAAAAAATATATTATTGAAATGGACAGCTGGAGCTGGGGGTATTAGAATGGCACAACCAGATTAAAAAGTTTCAGCGCATCTTCATTAGAAGTGATTAATTAAAGGGACACTGATCCCAAATTTTTTCTTTCGTGATTCAGATAAAGCATACAATTTTAAGCAACTTTCCAATTTACTCCTATTATCAATTTTTCTTCATTCACTTGCTCTCTTTATTTGAAAAAGAAGGCATCTAAGCGTCTTTTTTGTTTCAGTACTCTGGACAGCACTTTTTATTTGTGGATGAATTTATCCACCAATCAGCAAGAATAACCCAGGTTATTCACTAAAAATGGGCCGGCATCTAAACTTACATTCTTGCATTTCAAATAATAAATAAAGATACCAAGAGAAGGAAGAAAATTTGATAATAGGAGTAAATTAGAAACTTGCTTAAAATCGCATGCTCTATCTGAATCACAAAAGAAAAAAATTTGGGTTCAGTGTCCCTTTAAAGTGCTTGTAAAATATCACTTAGATTCCGGACCTGATTTTTAAAACATGTAAAGTATTACTTTAACCTTAAGGGGATATTAAACCCAAACATGTATTTTGTGATTCAAACAGAGCATACAATTTAAAAGAAAAATTACTTCTACTGTCAAATTTGTTTAGCTCCTAAGCATAAGTCCCTGCTTTTCAACAAATTATACCAAGAGAACGAAAAAAATGATAATAGAAGTAAATTAGAAAGTTGTTTAAAATTGTATGCTCTGTCTGAAACATGAAAGACAAATTTTGGGTTTCATATCCCTTTTAAATACATTTTATGATTTTAGAAATGCTGTATATGTCCTTTTTCTCAAGAGATCTTTTTGCTCAGAAAATATTATTATTATTATTATCGGCTATTTGTAGAGCGCCAACAGATTCCGCAGCGCTATTTTCTGTATTTCAGACCTTTCCTTTTCCATGAAGAAGATTCTTTTTTGTAAAAATGCAAAGTATTAACAAAATCTAGTATGATGCTTAATTTGTATTGGATTGTACAAAATGAATATGGACATTTATTAGAATAATGCATTACTTGTGCAAGCCAAGTGCAATACTTTAACATCCATACAAATTATATATAAAGTGGTAATGAGCTGAAAGCCTTGCTGAGTTAATACTAAATCTACAAGACTACAAAACACAAACATTTGAAAGTAAACAAAGTTAATTGCGTGCAGCTCTCTGGAAGCTACAGGCAGCTGCAAGAAGCCCTTTATGTGTCACATTTATTCAATGCCCCACTCAGAAACTCCACTGTGTTCATTTGTACAAAAGACCCTTTTGCTGCGCGGGGTCAGACTCGCCTTTAGAAAGTACCCTCAGCGTGTGAAGTTGGTGGAGTACTGCGTCTGAGCTGTCAGATGATTAGAGGAACATTGGGGAAAGCTGCACCACCTAGCCCAGATTTTCTGCACTGTTCCCATTGTTAAGGATCGTGGGGCATATTTTAAATATGGAGCCACACAGTGTGCATTCAATTACAGAAAATTAGTTGAGGTTTAGCAGTAATCTGGCAGCGTAGGTGGGCTAGTCTTTGTGGCACTGGATTGTCTGCTTGATGATCAAAACCCTGCATAACAATTTACATTCTGCAAACCCCTCCAGAGCGATCTACAGGTGCCAGTAAAGCTCATTCCGAAGTATTAATCAGCCTTGGCTAAACTTCTGTTCTGTCCAGTTACATTAGTCAAAGAGCATCAGAGAAAATGAATGTTCCATTAGCATCACAGATACGCTTTACCAGGGACAGTAAAACACCTTGAGATTGAAATGTTACATTTCTAAAGGGATAAAAAGGTCAAACTCTAAACATTCATGGGTGCATTTCCGTTTTAAATAGAGGAATATTTGCAATATACTTCCATTAGCAAAATTTCTTCTAGTATGAGTTATTACTGTTTCCGTGGCATATGCACATATGCTATGTGTAACTAGAGGATTGGGCTTCAAGCAACATGCCTGCTCAGAGAGCTTGCTGTGCTGTATATTGTGTCACAGAAGCCCCTGTTCTGAGAAGGTGTGGTGTTTAAATGCTGGTGCACGGGGCACTCGTGCTTATGCCTCTAAAAATCAGTAATAACTTTTACTAAAGCTTTTTTTGCTAATAGAAGTATATTGCAAAAATGCCTGTTTTTAAAATTTAAGTTCACCCATGCACATTTTCATTTTGACCTTTCTATTCCTTTAATTATGCTTAGTAAAACTGTATTCTGACCCCTTTTTTAGCTTTGAAAATTGTGAGTTTTCTCAGAACTGAAAATGCACAGTGCAGACATTTCAAGGCAATATTCCTATTTAATAAAGTGTATGTATTTAATGCAAATATTTCACATTCCAATGTTCTTCACATAAAGGAATATGTTCTAAGCATTTATAAATAGATATTCCTATATATATCTGTATATATCTATACCTATATAAAATTATATATATATATATATATATATATATATATATATATATATATATATATATATTACCTAAAAACCATCATAAGTATATAGAAATATGTATTTATGAATAAATAGAACATATTCTTCTATGTGAAGAAAATTTGTATGTGAAATATTATTATTTCATATTGGGTTAGTGCACATTAGAAAACGTGATCAGGTTAGCGCGTGAGTAAGGGTGTTAGATTTTTTTCTACTTTTCGGGCTCCATTGAAATTTATGGGGAAATATGTTAACACAGTCACATTCATATTCGAACACATAGTCATATTCGAACTTTAGCTTTTTGCGCGAGTCAGGTTAGTGCTTGTGCAAAACCTTATTGCTTTCAACTTGTAATACGTGTGCTATCCGACACATGCAAAAAAGCTTAATTCTAGAGGCGTCAACGCTCCACTCGCAATCTAGCCCTATATCTGTCCTCAGCAGAAGAGATTAGATAATAGAATTCTAGGTTTCAATAGGAATTGACAATGGAAGTAAATTAGAAAGTTGTTTAAAATTGCATGCTCTATCTGAATCAAGAAAGAAAAATGTTTGGTTTCATATCCCTTTAAATCACCATGAAGGCAAATAAATTCATTATGTTTAGCATATATTTACCTAATATCCCTTTAATTGAGCAAATGATTAGAGAGACAAGGTGAGGAAGAGAAAGGGGGATGCTAGTTCACAGAAAAGTAGATAAAATTGTACCTAATTCTCCCTGGGATAAAGGGAAACAAGCACAAAGTTCTGATGTTTCCGCTAAAGTCAGCAAAATAAATAATGAATGTATATTGCAATAATGTATAATTTTGGGTTTAATTGCGCTTTAAGCATTTTATATTACAATTTTAAAGTGCTTAATGTCCCCTTTATTATGTTAATGTGTAGCCCAGCATGATGTGGCTCACTATACACTAAACAAACAGGATTCATAACTTAGCGTGTAAAACTTACACATTGTAAAATTATTGAAAAATACTATGATATTCTCTTCCTATGTGATGAGTGAGAAAATATTAATACCAAACAGGAAAGGATATATACCTACAGGTGCAAATGACCAAAACCAGAATATTTCTAGACATTTTTATTAATATTTTCTTAAAAATAAGTTTTAAAAATTACCATTTTTCCCCTCCAGCAAGTTCTCTGCATGTTTTTGGGCTTTTTTTGTTGTTGCTTTTTTTGTGGTCTAAAATGCAAATAAGTCTAAATGTTTTTTTTAGCAACTATTACCTTTCTGATTATAGTACTGAACTACCTTTCTAGTACCAAGCAGTTTGGGTTTTGTACCTGTATTTTTTACTTTGTTACATTTTGTGCAGCGTAGGACAGTTTGAAACTTTACAAATGAATTAAAGGGACAGTCAACACCAGAATTATTGTTGTTTAAAAAGAAAGATAATCCCTTTATTACCCATTCCCCAGTTTTGCATAACCAACACTGTTAAAGAAATACACTTTTTACCTCTGTAATTATCTTATCTTGCCTTTAAGCCTCTGCAAACTGCCCCCTTATTTTAGTTCTTTTGACAGACTTGCATTTTAGCCAATCAGTGCTCACTCCAGGGTAACTTCACGTACATGAGCTCAATTTTATCTATACGAAACACATGAACTAATGCCCTCTAGTGGTCAAAATGCATTCAGATTAGAGGCAGTCTTCAATGTTTAAGAAATTAGCATATGAAACTCCTAGGTTTAGCTTTCAACTAAGACTACCAAGAGAACAAAGCAAAATTGGTGATAAAAGTAAACTGGAAAGTTGTTTAAAATTACATGCCCTATTTGAATGATGAAAGTTTGTTTTGGACTTGACTGTCCCTTTAATTGTATTGTATTTTGTTTTTACATACAGAAAAGCCAACCCTTTATTCACTGGTATGTGCAGTATGAGCTGATAACATTTTTTCCTTCTACTTATCATTCCAACAAGTATAGTTATTATTAAATTGGCTAATTTTGTCTCCACATTGAGAGAAAACAAACCCCAGACTAAGCATATATGGGAGGATCACTAAATAATTCTAAGTTCACAAGAAAAGCTTCCCAGGACTGGAGTCATGGGTTGAATAACACAGATTATCCAGGGATCATCAGGGTTAAAGAGCAAAAGCATGTGTGCAACAAAAGAATTATAGAGAACAAAGAACCATCAAAGTGTACTCTAAATGTCCAATATATATATATGTATATATTTCCCTTGAAAAATCATCTAATCAAAATAATAATGCTGAATACATAAAATTATACAGACACTAATCTTGTAACCAGCCTTGTGGGAATTTGCATGGCTACAACTTGATGGCTGAGTGACAAAGGATATATGAGGAATGAGTGCTTCCTGGGAATTTAGTGTAGACATTCTGTATTAATGAGGTTTCAAACAATTTGTTCAGTCATTGAATTAAAACTGTTTCCAGTACCTGCAGTGCCTCTTGATCTTGGATGGGGTTTGAGTCTATAGATCCCAAAACATTGGGCATACTCCCTCTGTATAAAAGTCACTTTTTACACTACAAGAGGCTTCATAGCTGACAGCATGTACAGTGACTGTGTGCTAATTAAAGGGACATTCTACATTAAAATTGTTATTGTTTAAAAAGATAGATAATGCCTTTACTACTTTACTACCCATTCCCCAGCTTTGCACAACCAACATTGTTAGATTAATATACTTTATAACATTTAAACCTCTAAATTTCTGCCTGTTTCAAAGGCTCTATAGACAGCCTCTTAATCACATGCTTTTTTTTAATTGTTTTTCACAACAGGAGCCTGTTAGTTCATGTGGGCCATATAGATAACAATGTGTTCACGCCCGAAAAGTTATTTAAGAGTTAGCACAACACAGCACTAACTGCAAGTCAATAGATAATAAATACAAAGTCATGTGATCAGGGGGCTGTCAGAAGATGCTTAGATACAAGGTAATCACAAAGGTAAAAAGTATATTAATATAACTGTGTTGGTTATGCAAAACTGGGGAATGGGTAATAAAGGGATTATCTATCTTTTAAAACAATAACAATTCTATTGTAGACTGTCCCTTTAATAGCAGACAGTAAATGAGCCAAGAAATTTAATTTAAAAAAGGTCCAATTTACTTTAATTTTCAAATTGTGCAGTATTTTTATGTTCACTCTTTTTGAAATTCAAAGTGTAATTGCATTATTGCATATTTGTATTATTCATTTGCCGATTATCCAATTCTATTGTTTTTTATGGCCATTTAAGATCCTAGTGTGCTCTGATATATTGCTGATGATTATAAGACGCACTCAAACACTCTGTGATTGTTTTGCACTTAAATATATATATAGAGTACTCCTGTATTGATAGTTTGGATTTAAATAAAGCTCCAAACTGTGTAACAATGTAAGTGCTGTTTTTCGTAAGTATAAATGTAAAGTCTCTAATCCACCTTACCGCAGTAAACTTAAGAACACAGATTTAGAATGTATCATGTAAAAATTAATATGTACTTCATCAATCGGTATCTCTATGAATCAAAAGGAGATTACCTTGTATCCGCTGTGAAGTCTATATGTTTCTGCGTGGGTGGTAACGAGGCTCCTTGCAACCAGAAATGGAGACACTCCTCGGTCTCACGAAAAAGAGGATTCCTGGATACTGTAATGTTGATCTGCTGCAAGGAAAACACTTCAGCCGCCAAAATTGCAAGTAAAAACCGACTTTATTTAAAGTCAAATATAAGCATGGTACAAGTGAGCTCGGGAGGGAGCACTAAGAATGAAACGTCCGACGCGTTTCCTGCCCGGAGGCACTTCGTCAGGGACTAATGCATAGTAAGACACTTGGTTCTTTTAAACATATAGCATTTCCTGTTATGTACGCTTACCTGTGATACAGCACACCTGTTGGTATTCATTAGGACGGGTAATTCGCGCTTTTGGTCTCATCACACACAGCGTGTCCGCGCATGCGCTACGGACCACACACAGCTACAACCTAGTTTCTCAGTGTATATATCTTGTATCATCTAGTGTCTCTGTCTGTCTAATAGCTGTATGTGAGAAAACCAAAAAGCATCCATCTTTTGATGCACATCAAGAAAAACACAGATAAAGCAAATACGCAACAGTTTCTTAAAAATTATTTCAAGCTTATACGTTTATAGAAAAAAATGTTAAAAATTCTTTTAAATCATATCAAAATGCTGTTCTTATCTGCGATCTATATCTGATTACATGTTACTTATTAAAATTTGTTTGATATTATACTGAGAGAAGAAAATTAGCAAACATCCCCATATATATAAAGAACAACCAACAACAATTACATCTCAATTTGTATACATTATATTATATTATATTATATTATATTGTATCATATTATATTCCCTCTTTAATCTTCTGATAATTGAACCCTATTTCCTCGATGTTAAAGTTGCTCTGTGTGGGTCAAAGTTTATTTATTTATTTAAATTTATTTAAAATAGGTTTAACTTAGTGTCAATGTATATATATTTATATTTTGTTTACATTTTTTCACATATTTGTTATACCCATTGAATTTCTACCCTATTGCAACTCCTACCAGCATTTCTTATCTCTTATCATTTCTCATAATTTATTTCCTCGTTTTTATTCTTATATTTAGTGCTTTAATTTTTCATTTTACGATTTTTATTTCTTATTTTTTATTTTAATTTTTTTATTTTTTTATTGTTTGTTTAATGCTTTTTATTTTTATAATATTGAATTAATTTCCTATTATTAGTGTATTTTGTGTTGATTTTATCTCGTGTTCAGTGACTTTCTTATTACAAAAACTCAAATTTCTTAGGCCTAGATTTAGAGTTGGGCGGTAGCCGTGAAAACCAGCGTTAGAGGCTCCTAACGCTGGTTTTGGGCTACCGCCGGTATTTGGAGTCAGTCAGGAAAGGGTCTAACGCTCACTTTCCAGCCGCGACTTTTCCATACCGCAGATCCCCTTACATCATTTGCGTATCCTATCTTTTCAATGGGATCTTTCTAACTCCGGTATTTAGAGTCGTGGCTGAAGTGAGCGTTAGAAATCTAACGACAAAACTCCAGCCGCAGAAAAAAGTCAGTAGTTAAGAGCTTTCTGGGCTAACGCCGGTTTATAAAGCTCTTAACTACTGTGCTCTAAAGTACACTAACACCCATAAACTACCTATGTACCCCTAAACCGAGGTCCCCCCACATCGCCGCCACTCGATTACATTTTTTTAACCCCTAATCTGCCGACCGCCACCTACGTTATACTTATGTACCCCTAATCTGCTGCCCCTAACACCGCCGACCCCTATATTATATTTATTAGCCCCTAATCTTCCCCCCTCAACGTCGCCTCCACCTGCCTACACTTATTAACCCCTAATCTGCCAAGCGGATCTCACCGCTACTATAATAAAGTTATTAACCCCTAATCCGCCTCACTCCCGCCTCAATAACCCTATAATAAATAGTATTAACCCCTAATCTGCCCTCCCTAACATCGCCGACACCTAACTTCAATTATTAACCCCTAATCTGCCGACCGAATCTCGCCACTACTGTAATAAATGGATTCACCCCTAAAGCTAAGTCTAACCCTAACACTAACACCCCCCTAAGTTAAATATAATTTAAATCTAATGCAATAAATTAACTCTTATTAAATAAATTATTCCTATTTAAAGCTAAATACTTACCTGTAAAATAAACCCTAATATAGCTACAATATAAATTATAATTATATTATAGCTATTTTAGGATTTATATTTATTTTACAGGCAACTTTGTATTTATTTTAGCCAGGTACAATAGCTATTAAATAGTTAAGAACTATTTAATAGCTAAAATAGTTAAAATAATTACAAAATTACCTGTAAAATAAATCCTAACCTAAGTTACAATTAAACCTAACACTACACTATCAATAAATTAATTAAATAAAATACCTACAATTACCTACAATTAAACCTAACACTACACTATCAATAAATAAATTAAATAAACTACCTACAATTATCTACAATTAAACCTAACACTACACTATCAATAAATAAATTAAATACAATACCTACAAATAACTACAATTAAATAAACTAACTAAAGTACAAAAAATAAAAAAGAACTAAGTTACAAAAAATAAAAAAATATTTACAAACATTAGAAAAAAATTACAACAATTTTAAACTAATTACACCTACTCTAAGCCCCCTAATAAAATAACAAAGACCCCCAAAATAAAAAAAATGCCCTACCCTATTCTAAATTACAAAAGTTCAAAGCTCTTTTACCTTACCAGCCCTGAACAGGGCCCTTTGCGGGGCATGCCCCAAACAATTCAGCTCTTTTGCCTGTAAAAAAAACACATACAATACCCCCCCAACATTACAACCCACCACCCACATACCCCTAATCTAACCCAAACCCCCCTTAAATAAACCTAACACTAAGCCCCTGAAGATCTTCCTACCTTATCTTCACCATACCAGGTTCACCGATCGATCCAGAAGAGCTCCTCCGATGTCTTGATCCAAGCCCAAGCGGGGGGCTGAAGATGTCCATGATCCGGATGAAGTCTTCATCCAAGCGGGAGCTGAAGAGGTCCATGATCCGGCTGAAGTCTTCTATCAACGGCATCTTCAATCTTCTTTCTTCCGGATCCATGTTCATCCCGCCGACGCGGAACATCCATCTTCACCGACGACTTCCCGACGAATGACGGTTCCTTTAAGGGACGTCATCCAAGATGGTGTCCCTCGAATTCCGATTGGCTGATAGGATTCTATCAGCCAATCGGAATTAAGGTAGGAAAATTCTGATTGGCTGATGGAATCAGCCAATCAGAATCAAGTTCAATCCGATTGGCTGATCCGATCAGCCAATCAGATTGAGCTCGCATTCTATTGGCTGATCGGAACAGCCAATAGAATGCAAGCTCAATCTGATTGGCTGATTGAATCAGCCAATCGGATTGAACTTGATTCTGATTGGCTGATTCCATCAGCCAATCAGAATTTTCCTACCTTAATTCCGATTGGCTGATAGAATCCTATCAGCCAATCGGAATTCGAGGGACGCCATCTTGGATGACGTCCCTTAAAGGAACCGTCATTCGTCGGGAAGTCGTCGGTGAAGATGGATGTTCTGCGTCGGCGGGATGAACATGGATCTGGAAGAAAGAAGATTGAAGATGCTGTTGATAGAAGACTTCAGCCGGATCATGGACCTCTTCAGCTCCCGCTTGGATGAAGACTTCAGCCGGATCATGGACATCTTCAGCCCCCCGCTTGGGCTTGGATCAAGACATCGGAGGAGCTCTTCTGGATCGATCGGTGAACCTGGTATGGTGAAGATAAGGTAGGAAGATCTTCAGGGGCTTAGTGTTAGGTTTATTTAAGGGGGGTTTGGGTTAGATTAGGGGTATGTGGGTGGTGGGTTGTAATGTTGGGGGGGGGGTATTGTATGTGTTTTTTTACAGGCAAAAGAGCTGAATTCTTTGGGGCATGCCCCGCAAAGGGCCCTGTTCAGGGCTGGTAAGGTAAAAGAGCTTTGAACTTTTGTAATTTAGAATAGGGTAGGGCATTTTTTTATTTTGGGGGTCTTTGTTATTTTATTAGGGGGCTTAGAGTAGGTGTAATTAGTTTAAAATTGTTGTAATATTTTTCTGATGTTTGTAAATATTTTTTTATTTTTTGTAACTTAGTTCTTTTTTATTTTTTGTACTTTAGTTAGTTTATTTAATTGTATTTATTTGGAGGTATTGTATTTAATTAATTTATTGATAGTGTAGTGTTAGGTTTAATTGTAACTTAGGTTAGGATTTATTTTACAGGTAATTTTGTAATTATTTTAACTATTTTAGCTATTAAATAGTTCTTAACTATTTAATAGCTATTGTACCTGGTTAAAATAAATACAAAGTTACCTGTAAAATAAATATTAATCCTAAAATAGCTATAATATAATTATAATTTATATTGTAGCTATATTAGGGTTTATTTTACAGGTAAGTATTTAGCTTTAAATAGGAATAATTTATTTAATAAGAGTTAATTTATTTCGTTAGATTTAAATTATATTTAACTTAGGGGGGTGTTAGTGTTAGGGTTAGATTTAGCTTTAGGGGTTAATCCATTTATTACAGTAGCGGCGAGATTCGGTCGGCAGATTAGGGGTTAATAATTGAAGTTAGGTGTCGGCGATGTTAGGGAGGGCAGATTAGGGGTTAATACTATTTATTATAGGGTTATTGAGGCGGGAGTGAGGCGGATTAGGGGTTAATAACTTTATTATAGTAGCGCTCAGGTCCGGTCGGCAGATTAGGGGTTAATAAGTGTAGTTAGGTGGAGGCGACATTGGGGGCGGCAGATTAGGGGTTAATAAATATAATATAGGGGTCGGCGGTGTTAGGGGCAGCAGATTAGGGGTACATAGCTATAATGTAGGTGGCCGGCAGTGTACGGAGCGGCAGATTAGGGGTTAATAATAATATGCAGGTGTCAGCGATAGCGGGGGCAGCAGAATAGGGGTTAATAAGTGTAAGGTTAGGGGTGTTTAGACTCGGGGTACATGTTAGAGTGTTAGGTGCAGACGTAGGATGTGTTTCCCATAGAAAACAATGGGGCTGCGTTAGGAGCTGAACGCGGGTTTTTTGCAGGTGTTAGGTTTTTTTTCAGCTCAAACAGTCCCATTGTTTTCTATGGGGGAATCGTGCACGAGCACGTTTTTGAAGCTGGCCACTTCCGTAAGCACCGCTGGTATCTAGAGTTGCAGTGGCGTTAAATTATGCTCTACGCTCCCTTTTTGGAGCCTAACGCACTGAAAACCCAGCCATTCTGTGAACTCTAAATACCAGCGGTATTTAAACGGTGCGTGGGAAAAAAAGCACGTGTAGCTAACGCACCCCTTTGGGCGCAGAACTCTAAATCTAGGCGTTAGTGACCAAAATTGTGTGAATTATGTGTTACACATTTACTGGCTCGTAATGCTGTGCATTTAAACCCCCGGTGTAGTTTCATTCTCTGACTCATAAACTTGTGAATTCAGCTAAGTGACCTGAGTGACTGTGATGATAATGAATAAAATATTTCATTATTATTATTATTGTGTAACGAAGCTTCTTGTTTCACAAACTCTTACTGTAACCACTCTTATAAAACCACATAAAAAACTAATTGCAGTGTCTCCCTGTACAAGGAATTTATCACCTAAAAAAAATAAAAATAAAAATAAAAAAATAAAAATTAAAATTAAAATTGAACTTATCTAATCGAATGTATGAATAAAAACTACCATTCATGAATCAATGTTAAATGCTGTTAGATTTTGATCTTACTGAGGAAATGGTACCTGAATATTTATATAGTGTATACCTGGAATATATTATTATACAATAAGTCACATTCAAATTTGAATTTTTGGTAATTATCGTGACTAGAGGATGTCAGATATTTAAAGCTTTAAGATTATCAACTTCCTATACCTCTACTGCATCCATTCCAATCCATAGATGATGCAGTGAGGTGCTTGGTGATGCTCGGTAGATTATTAAGTCTCCTTTTAGTCTGAACTATATACATTCCTACTTGAATTACCTTAATCTACAAAATACCTAAGATCAGTAATTTTATTTATCCCTAAAGGGACCCCTGTAGATAAATGAAAAATCCAGAAAGCCTCTTTCCTTTTTAATACAGCTAATCTATCTCCCCCTTTGGTGCTTTTAATGGCTGTGTCAATACCTTGAAACCCTAGTACTGTGCCTATATTGTTATCATTTATAGGCATTCCCATGGTATTAAAGTGTGCAGCAAAGTGTTTCGCTATTGGTGTTTTAGGGGGGTCTTGTTTAATATATATCAAATGTTCACGGATTCGATCCTTGAGTAATCTTGTAGTCCTGCCTACATATTGTGTGTGGCATAAGTTACATGTAATTAAATAAACCACAAAATTGGAATTGTGATCCGTAGCGCATGCGCGAACACGCTGTGTGTGATGAGACCAAAAGCGCGAATTACCCGTCCTAATGAATACCAACAGGTGTGCTGTATCACAGGTAAGCGTACGTAACAGGGAACGCGTCGGACGTTTCATTCTTAGTGCTCCCTCCCGAGCTCACTTGTACCATGCTTATATTTGACTTTAAATAAAGTCGGTTTTTACTTGCAATTTTGGCGGCTGAAGTGTTTTCCTTGCAGCAGATCAACATTACAGTATCCAGGTGTGCTCTGATATAGCTCTGATTGCCTGAGACAGAAGTGCCAGGTCATTAGGTCATTTTTAAGATGTCATACAAGACCAGGAAATTTGGTTGTGTTAGGAGATTCCACCTTACTATTTACACACCTGTCAATCTCTGAAGCAGACCTGTTTTGAATCAGTTTCTGAGGTCTTACTAAAGGCCTCTGATGTTGATCAGCCTGTCTAGGTTGCAAAGAAAGATGGAGCCCATAACCTCTTCTTCTCACTCTTACCCAATTCTCTAAAGCTTTCAGGTCTGGATTATCTAAGAAGTCTCATCATCAGGGTATTGTTTTTTGCGTATTTTGTCACAATCTCACCAACTTTTTAGTCTGTGAAAAAAAACTGTGAGAATTGTAGGGCAGAAATGTTTAGATAATTACACTTGGATTTGAGAGACAATTTCATACACGCCCATGGAACGCCCATGTTCATCCCATTATATGATAAAACAACTACGCTTTGCATTTTCTACTTATAAGTACAAATTTCGATGTGTTTTTGCACATCCTGTGTAGTTAAATTACTATTTACGCTGTGCATATTTAATTACGATTTATTCCTGTGTAATTTGCATACAAATTTTATGTTTTTGATCAAATACGATTTTTTGGTGAACAATTTTGTTGCTATTTTTGATGCATCTTAACAATACAATTTTTCCTGCGTATCTTTGTGTGAGTGGTTCAATTGTTCATTTTGTATCATTTTAAATTACGATTTTCATTGTGCACTGTTGTAACGCATGCATATCCTTCCCATAAGAAAATGCAGTATACCCTCTTTAGCGAGACACCCTGTTTCCAGGGTAAAAAGCTTTATAGAATTCCACCAGGCAAATAGAAGTACTGGTGAGCATTGTTAAATAAAATAACCAGCCCAGAGACCTTTAGATAATTGGGCCACAAGAAATAAGGACTGAACTTACTACCAGGTTAATCCATAATTAGATCAGTAGTCCAACAGCCTCATATGCACCGTAGTACAGGGACTCATTCTGTATGATTATGTTGCTTCATTAATTTTACTTATTTTCTCTGATAAATGGATAAAAGAAAGGAATCAAAAATTGAAGTCAATTCATAGGCATTTCTGTTAAAGGGACAGTAAACACCAGAATTTTTATTGTTTAAAAAGGTAGATAAACCCTTTATTACCCATTCCCCAATTTCTCATAACCAACACAGTTATAATAATATACTTTTTACCTCTGTGATTGCCTTGTATCTATGCCTCTGCAAACTGCCCCCTTATTTCAGTTTTTTTGACAGATTTGCATTTTTAGCCAATCAGTGCTGGCTCCTAGGAGCTTCACGTGCCTGAGCTCAATCTATATGAAACACATGAACTAACGCCCTCTAGTGGTGAAAAACAGTCAAAATGCTTTCAAATTAGAGGCAGTCTTCAAGGTCTAAGAAATGAGCACATGAACCTCCTAGATTTAGCTTTCAACTAAGAATACCAAGAGACCAAAGCAAAATTGGTAATAAAAGTAAATTGTTATGTAATGCATATCATTGTGTCTCCTTGGTTATGAAAAGTCACTTTTTCTTTTAAATTGCCATGTTCACTGATCAAAGAAGGGCACCTAAAATACTAGGGATTTAAAACTTGTTAGGAAGAAAGGCTCCTGATACTATCTAGTCACTGACAGAATTTACAATATTTACATCGTAGTACAATTCTTTCAGCAGTAAATTATAGCAAAATAAAATGTTTAATTACATGTAGTAAGAAGATCTTTTGTAATATACTTTATTAATTATTTATTTTGTTCCCCTTTCCTGTAATTTACTTCTGAAAATAGTGGCTTTCAATTCTTGTTAAAAGTGAAAGTTAGCTCCAGACTTAAAATTGCTATGTTCCTTACAATCATTGGTTGCACACTTCAGTGATCCATAACCCTTTGAAAACCCATTTTAGCTAATACCAATCAGTGTTTAATAAACATTGGAAAAAAAAATGTTAACTGCAATCATAAATTAACATTCTGATGATCATATTTAATTTGAGCATTTGTTTACAAGTTTACATATCTGATCAGAATTCAGAATACAGTAGAATTCTATAATAAGCAAATGCAACCGGATAATGTCCGGCCGACATTGCTAAATACCAACAGCATACACTGTTGGCATTTAACATTGCACAAGCATTTCTAGTGAAATGCTTGTGCAATGCTGCCCCCTGTAGATTCGCGACCAATCGGCCGCTAGCAAGGGGTGTCAATCATCCCGATCGTGTCTGATCAGGATGATTGCTGTCGGAAGAGTTAAGGAGCAGCGGTCTTAAGACTGCTGCTTCTTAACTGATGTTTCAGGGGAACCTGAAACTACAGGGGTAGATTGCAGCATCCGCTGCTTGTTAAATCTACCCCTTACCTTTAGACTCAGTCTCAATGTCAAATTAACAGTAGATATTTCTAAGAAATTTCAAAGTTAGTTTCATTTTCTCTGCCCTCTGCATCATGTGACAGTCATCAGCCAATCACAAAATCTATACAGGTATATACTGTGTAAACTCTTGCACATGCTCAGTAGGAGCTGGTGTCTCAGAAAGGATGCATCTAAAAAGACTAGGCACAATTCGATAACAGAAGTTAATTAGACTTTTTAAAAAAAAAAAAAAGATTACATGCTCTATGTGGAATGTGACTTTAGTGTCCCTTTAGAATAAAAAACAATGATTGTGTTTATTAATAAGTGAACTGAGCATGCCCAAAAACGTTAACAAAGAAAAAAATCTACTCACTACTAATACTACAAACTATAGTACTAATAATATATTTTATGTACTCCGCACAATCACTAATGCTCAAGTCCTAACGCCTAGCTTTAGAGTTCTGCGTTAGCCGTCCAAACCAGCATTAGGGGGTCCGAACGCTGGTTTTTACCGCCCGCTGGTATTTAGAGTCAGTCAGGAAAGGGTCTAACGCTCACTTTCCAGCCGCGACTTTTCCATACCGCAGATCCCCTTACGTCAATTGCGTATCCTATCTTTTCAATGGGATCTTTCTAACGCCGGTATTTAGAGTCTTGGCTGAAGTGAGCGTTAGAAATCTAACGACAAGACTCCAGCCACAGAGAAAAGCCAGGAGTTAAGAGCTTTCTGGGCTAACGCCGGTTCATAAAGCTCTTAAGTACTGTGCTCAAAAGTACACTAACACCCATAAACTACCTATGTACCCCTAAACCGAGGTCCCCCCACATCGCCGCCACTCTATTAAATATTTTTAACCCTTAATCTGCCGACCGCACACCGCCGCCACCTACATTATCCCTATGTACCCCTAATCTGCTGCCCCTAACATCGCCGACCCCTACATAATATTTATTAACCCCTAATCTGCCCCCCCCAACGTCGCCGCTACCTACCTACAATTATTAACCCCTAATCTGCCGACCGGACCTCACTGCTACTCTGTCAAATGTATTAACCCCTAAACCGCCTCACTCCCGCCTCAAAAACCCTATAATAAATAGTATTAACCCCTAATCTGCCCTCCCTAACATCGCCGACAACTAACTTCAAGTATTAACCCCTAAACTGCCGACCGGACCTCGCCGCTACTCTAATAAATGTATTAATTCCTAAAGCTAAGTCTAACCCTAACCCTAACACCCCCTAAATTAAATATAATTTTAATCTAACGAAATAAAATAAATCTTATTAAATAAATTATTCCTATTTAAAGCTAAATACTTACCTGTAAAATAAACCCTAATATAGCTACAATATAAATAATAATTATATTGTAGCTATTTTAGGATTAATATTTATTTTACAGGCAAATTTGTATTTATTTTAACCAGGTACAATAGCTATTAAATAGTTAATAACTATTTAATAGCTACCTAGATAAAATAATTACAAAATTACCTGTAAAATAAATCCTAACCTAAGTTACAATTAAACCTAACACTACACTATCAATAAATAAATAAATTAAATAAACTATCTACAATTATCTACAATTATATCAACTAAACTAAATTTCAAAAACAAACAAACACTAAATTATAAAAACAAACAAACACTAAATTACAAAAAATAAAAAAAGATTACAAGAATTTTAAACTAATTACACCTACTCTAAGCCCCCCAAAATAAAAAAATGCCCTACCCTATTCTAAAATAAAAATTGTAAAGCTCTTTTACCTTACCAGCCCTTAAAAGGGCCTTTTGTGGGGCATGCCCCAAAGAATTCTGCTCTTTTGCCTAACACTAAGCCCCTGAAGATCTTCCTACCTTGTCTTCCCCACGCCGGGTATCACCGATCCGTCCAGAAGAGGGTCCGAAGTCTTCCTCCTATCCGGCAAGAAGAGCTCCTCCAGAGGGTCCAAAGTCTTCATCCTATCCGGGCAGGAGAGGACATCCGGACCGGCAGACATCTTCATCCAAGCGGCATCTTCTATCTTCTTCCATCCGGCGTGGAGAGGGACCATCTTCAAGCAGCCGACACAGAGCCATCCTTCTTCACCGACGGACTAACGACGAATGAAGGTTCCTTTAAGGGACGTCATCCAAGATGGCGTCCCTCGAATTCCGATTGGCTGATAGAATTCTATCAGCCAATCGGAATTAAGCTAGGAAAAATCTGATTGGCTGATTGAATCAGCCAATCAGATTCAAGTTCAATCCGATTGGCTGATCCAATCAGCCAATCAGATTGAGCTTGCATTCTATTGGCTGTTCCGATCAGCCAATAGAATGCAAGCTCAATCTGATTGGCTGATTGGATAGGAAGATCTTCAGGGGCTTAGTGTTAGGTTTATTTAAGGGGGGTTTGGGTTAGATTAGGGGTATGTGGGTGGTGGGTTGTAATGTTGGGAGGGTATTGTATGTTGTTTTTTACAGGCAAAAGAGCAGAATTCTTTGGGGCATGCCCCGCAAAAGGCCCTTTTAAGGGCTGGTAAGGTAAAAGAGCTGGTAAATTTTTATTTTAGAATAGGGTAGGGCATTTTTTTTATTTTGGGGGGCTTTGTTATTTTTTTAGGGGGCTTAGAGTAGGTGTAATTAGTTTAAAATTCTTGTAATCTTTTTTTATTTTTTGTAATTTAGTGTTTGTTTTTTTTGTAATTTAGTGTTTGTTTGGTTTTTGTAATTTAGTGTTTGTTTTTTTTTGTAATTTAGTTTAGTTGATATTATTGTAGATAATTGTAGATAGTTTATTTAATTTATTTATTGATAGTGTAGTGTTAGGTTTAATTGTAACTTAGGTTATGATTTATTTTACAGGTAATTTTGTAATTGTTTTATATAGGTAGCTATTAAATAGTTATTAACTATTTAATAGCTATTGTACCTGGTTAAAATAAATACAAATTAGCCTGTAAAATAAATATTAATCCTAAAATAGCTACAATATAATTATTATTTATATTGTAGCTATATTAGGGTTTATTTTACAGGTAAGTATTTAGCTTTAAATAGGAATAATTTATTTAATAAGATTTATTTTATTTCATTAGATAAAAATTATATTTAATTTAGGGGGGTGTTAGTGGTAGGGTTAGACTTAGCTTTAGGGGTTAATACATTTATTAGAGTAGCGGCGAGGTCCGGTCGGCAGATTAGGGGTTAAAACTTGAAGTTAGATGTCGGCGATGTTAGGGAGGGCAGATTAGGGGTTAATACTATTTATTATAGGGTTTTTGAGGCGGGAGTGAGGCGGATTAGGGGTTAATAACTTTATTATATTAGTGGTGAGGTCCGGTCGGCAGATTAGGGGTTAATAATTGTAGGTAGGTAGCGGCGACATTGGGGGGGGGCAGATTAGGGGGTAATAAATATAATATAGGGGTCGGCGGGGGTTAGGGGCAGCAGATTAGGGGTACATAGGGATAACGGTTATAGGTTGTGGCGGTGTACGGAGCGGCAGATTATAGGGGTTAATAAGTGTAAGGTTAGGGGTGTTTAGACTCGGGGTACATGTTAGGGTGTTAGGTGCAGACATAGGAAGTGTTTTCCCATAGGAAACAATGGGGCTGCGTTAGGAGCTGAATGCTGCTTTTTTGCAGGTGTTAGGTTTTTTTTCAGCCCAAACTGCCCCATTGTTTCTTATAGGGGAATTGTGCATGAGCACGTTTTTGGAGCTGGCCGCGTCCGTAAGCACCGCTGGTATTTAGAGTTGCAGTGGCGGTAAATTATGCTCTACGCTCCCTTTTTGGAGCCTAACGCAGCCCTTCTGTGAACTCTAAATACCAGCGGTATTTAAAAGGTGCGGGGGAAAAAAAAACATGCGTAGCTAACGCACCCCTTTGGCCGCAGAACTCTAAATCTAGGCGTAAGTTTCTATAAAGTTATTAATGACTAAATGCTGCACGCTGCTTGGTTGAATCTATTAGCATTAGCAGGGCATCTACCACGGGAGGCAGCAGGTCAGATGTCCACACTGGTTGCTTCCACTACCAACCCAAGCATAAGTACTACCCATACCCCTTGAGCCAGCTCATAGCCCAAACCCACCTACAGCGTGCTATTTACTTTCACCTGCAAAGATGAAAAAATAACATTTTCTCTGGCTTCTTTGAATTTCAACAACATACTGTATGTGTGTGTGTGTGTATATATATATATACATACACACACACTGTGTGGCCACTTTAGTAGGTACAGCTACCTAGTAGTTTGTTGAGTCTCATTTAGCCTTCAAAACAGCCTAAATTAATCTAGGCATGGATTCAACAAGATGCAGAAAACATGGTGGAGGTGTACCATGCAGACATGAGTGTGTTACACAACTCCTTAAGATTCAACGGAGGTGTCGGCCTGCAGTGAATTGCTCTTTCCAGCTCATCCCAAAGATGTTCAATAGATTGAGATCCAGGGAATGAGCAGGCCACTGCAGCAAAGAAAAGTCATAGTCAAGTTCTAGGAACCATCCCATAGTGATGGGGGCTTTATGCAATGGCGCAATATCCTGCTGGAAATAATCCTCTGTCTGAGGATAAACTGTCAACATGAATGGATGCACTTGGTCAGCAACAATGTTTTTATACGCTGTGGCATTCAGAAGTGAATCTAGTGGTATCAATGGGCCCAATGTGTGCCAGAAAAACATTCCTCACACCATAACATCACAAGCAACCTTTTTCCAGTCTTCGATGGTCCAGTGCTAGTGTTGTTGTGGTCACAGAAGGCGTGCTCTCTTGTTCTTGTTGACGTGACCGCCAGCTGTTGTAGTCCATCCGTGACAAGGTGCGCCTAGTGGTGCATTGCAATATGTTTTTCTCTGCACCAGGGTTGAATTCTGATGTGATTCATGAAATAATGGCCTAACTGTTTGCTTGCACAAGTCTAGCCATCCTTCTCTGACCTCTTTCATCAAGGTTTTTCTTCCACAGGACTGCCGCTGACTGGATGTTTTTTGTTCATTGAACCATTCTCAATACACCATTAAAACTGTGGTACGTGAAAAGTTTAGGAGTACTGCCATTGCAGATATGCAAAGTTCATTAGATAACCACTCTTCCCAATTCTTGCTGCGGTTTGTACACTTAACTGATAATAGGAAGGTTTTTCTGCTGTATTTATACCAAAACTGTAGCCACGTGACGTGCAACATACTGGAACAAACCATTTGTGTGCACAGCAGGTCTGTACCTAATAAAGTGGCCGCAATATATATATATATATATATATATATATATATGTGTGTGTATGTATATATATATATATATACATACATACAGTTACAAATCCCCAAATCTTGTTACTTATTTTGAAATCCAAGCCAATATTTTCTGCCTGTGTCTTTGGTTTATTTTTTGTGTTCTAAAATGCAAATAATAATAATAGTCTTTATTTATTTAAAACAACAAATATTACCTTTCTGATTACAGTTCATTTCTATCTTAAGGGTAAAAATAGCCTAAATTACGTAAGATATTGTTGTTTATACTTGGTTCCATCCCCTCTCCAAACTTTCCCATTTTACAAAAGCAAATATTCCAAAATCCAAACTATTCTGAAATCCAAACCTTTTTCGGGGCCCAAGCAGTTTGGATAAATAAATAAATATAGCCGGGTTCTGTAGGTTTGTTCTTAAGTTGAATTTGTATGTAAGTTGGAACAGGCACTTTTTTCAGGTGAAACTCTAGCCAAACATTTTTTTAGTTTTGGATAGCATAGGGAAAAGTTTGTTTTGCTATCTGTGCCCCTGTTCAGAACATTTCACATCACTTTGTGTCCTTGTGACAATTGGATTTTTAGTATTTTGGGTTATCCCGGAAAGAGGATTTGGCGATAAAGCTCTATTTTCTCCGTTTGTAAGTACGAGATGTCTGTAACCCGGGCACTGCCTGTATACAAACACAGACACAGTATAGGCTTTTACACTCTAAATGTATTTGTCGATAGGGTCATTTTAAGGGCTGGCAAATTGGGGAGCAGTCCAGCAAACACTGCATATTTTTTATTCCACATTGCAGTGGTGCCAGTCATTAAATAATTCACTGGCAAAGCTACTTCATTGCCCAGTGCTCATTTTTAGGACACAGGCTCCATGTAGGTAAAGCGATGGGATTTTTAATATATTATGCCCATTATTTCTTTAACGATCTGGGTTTTTTATTAATTATTTGCATGATTTTTTTAATTAACTCAGACTCATGTAGAGTAAAATAATATTTGGCAGAAAATTGTGGTTTTTTTCTTCCAATATTTTTTGAGAATTTATTGCAACTAAAAAATAAGCCAGTAACATATTGCAGATCAAGCAATACAGGAGAGCTGCATATTCTGTCACTTGGAAAAATGGATTAACAATGCTATTACATTACATGTGCAATGCCGTGCATATCCCTAACAGAAACACCTGATGCATTTAACTGCACTATAGTTTCCATTATTTAAATATGTAAAGATTTCCTGGTACACACATATACACAACAGAAAGGAAAAAACATCATATTGCATGCATATAGTTATACCACATAGGCTGTCCAGTTTGCATACTGTATTGATTAAAATTCTTAGACATATCCAGTAATATAATTCACATGTTGTTGCTCATAAAATGGCATGTATTACTACTGAGGCATTTTCAAGCTTTTTTAGATTGAAATATTTTTTATTGAACAATTGGTACAATACACATTCTATATCAATAGCAGATACCATAAATAATTCACAACTGTAAAGTCTCTATTACACATTTCTCATCATTGTACTGCTTTTTACAAATCAACATTTTCTTTAGCCAGTCTTCACTGTGTATTACGAGTTGAAGCTCCAGTAGAAACATGAATCCAATTGTTACAATTTTTAAAGGTCTAACAATGTTGAACAATAAACCTAAATACTCTATATAACCATAATGCCAGCTCGCTTCATCCTTTAATTTGTTGTATTATCAATAAACAGTTCTTACGAAATCTCCACATCTTACACATCCACAGAGCTCACTGAGTACCTTTATTTGCAGTATCTACCACTGCACTTAATCTACAGTTTCTTTCTCCCTTGCTTGGTAGCTTATCCTATATGTGTTTTTCATTAAGGATCCAATAAAACCAGACTCTATTGAAAGATTCCACCTCGTCTTGTATGTATGCTGCAGTCTCGCATAAGCTAAACATACTTCTGATTCTCCCTAGCACTTCCATTCTCTCCGGGATTCCCACCTTCCAGTATTTTGCTATCGATATACGAGTCACTGTACACACAATTCTAATGAATTTATTTATAGGTGCATTGAATCTTGGATCCTCACCATTCAGCAAGGCCTGCATGGGCGTCAGTGTAACCTGTTCCTCCAATATAGTAGTTATAATCTTAGAAAGGTCGTGCCATACTTTTCGTACCCCCGGGCACTCCCACCACATATGAAAATATGTACCTAGCTGTGTGCACCCTCTATAGCATTGCCTGGAACCTCCCCTCACCATGTGTGCTGTCTTTAAAGGGGTTAAATACCAGCGAAATGTTGTCTTGATGTTGTTCTCCCTCAAATCAGCTCCTAACAAGCCCTTACTGGAATTTAGAAAAATCTGGTTCCAAGTCTTTAGGTCATATGTTACATCTAAGTCCGTTTCCCAGTGTAGGGCAGTCTGTGGCTTTGAAATTATGTGTGTTTCCTGTATGAATAAATATAAGTGGGAAACCGCACTTTTCTGTCTGTTTACTGCACTGCACAATTTCTCGAAGATATTTTTGGCCTTGGCCTCCCTGTCCATCCTGATATATAGTGTGATAGCTGAGGCTATCTGTAGATATACAAACCACTGCAAAGGTAGAGGTCTAAGTTTGTCCTGTAATTGGTTGTAAGTCAAAATCTTCCCATTGGTTAAAAAGTCTGCTATGCGGTAAAGGTCCTTATGTGCCCACTTGTCTATCAGTTTATGCAATTCTCCTGAGATTATACACTTTAGTGGTCTTATGAAAGAGTTAGTTGGCAATAGTGTTCCATTCCTATTGGTTGCTGTTAGCTGCCTAATAGCTATTTTAGTGATCGGGTTATGGAAGCTTCCGGGTCTCCCTCTAGGTTCTCTACCCCATAATATATCATCTGGGCCGTCATAACCCCCAATGAGGGCCTCTAACTGCGGCCATACTACATCCTCCTGTTTCCTCCCTAAGAGAGAGTTTTGGGCTAGTCTAGCTGCTGTGTAATAATCCATCAAGTTAGGAAGTCCCACCCCTCCCAAATGGCGGTGTCTGGTGAGAGTATCCCGAGATATCCTCGCGTGTCTAGATCCCCTAAGGAATTTATGTAAGTCTGTCTGGAGGGTCTTCAAGTCAGATTTATCTATCTTTATGGGTAGGGAGCGAAATAAGTATAGGATTCTTGGGAGAATGTTCATCTTAATTGACGAGAATCTCCCATACCATGAAAAGTTATGTTTCCTCCACTTCTGCAGATCAGATCTAATGGACTTAAACATAGGAATATAATTAGCTCTATATAATTGGTTAGATTGTGCTGTCAGTCTGATCCCCAAATACTTTATGTCATCTTTCACCCATTTGAAGTCAAAGTTTGTTTCTATGAGTTTGATAGTGTGTTTTGGTAGACCTATTGAGAGCGCCTCACATTTGTCTAAGTTTATTTTATATCCTGAAATGGAGGAGAACTGATGTAGGGTTTTATAAATGTTGGGAAGCGAAATGAGTGGCTTGGTAACTGTTAATAGCACATCATCTGCGAATAGAGTGATCTTATGATGAAATTGTTGTATTTGCATGCCTGAGATGTCTGGGGAATTTCTTATGTTTGCAGCTAGTGGCTCGATACATATCGCAAAAAGAAGGGGCGATAGGGGGCAGCCCTGCCTGGTGCCATTAAGAATATTAAAAGTATTGGATTTGTGTCCTATAGCTCTGATATATGCTGTGGGTGTGGAGTATAAACCTCTTAGTGCTGTCATAAATGACCCAGTGAACCCCATCCCTGTCAAAACTGTATCCATGTACGTCCAGTCCACCCTATCGAACGCCTTCTACGCATCCAAGGACAGGACCAGAGAAGGCGTTCGCTCATGGTACAAATAATCCATAACCGTAATCATTCGTCTAATATTGTCTGGAGCCTCTCTGTTTTTTATGAACCCTACCTGGTCCGGGTGCACAATAGAGGGTAGGATATGTTTTAAGCGGTTAGCCAGGATTTTAGTGACAATTTTCATATCTTGGTTTATTAGAGATATGGGTCTGTAGCTTGAACAAAGTGCGGCGTTTCTACCCTTTTTTGGTATTACAATAATTTTGGCTTGTAAGAGGTCAGCAGATATGGGTTGGCCATCTAGAATATGGTTGGCAAATTTAACTATATGTGGGACCAGGGTCTGTCTGAAGAGTCTATAATATTCCCCTGGGAATCCATCAGGACCCGGGGCCTTGCCTGGTTTGAGCTCTTTTATAGCTGCCACCACTTCAGCTTGAGTGATTTTTGTATTTAATTTGTCTTGGTCTTCTGTGGTCAAGTGTGGAAGGTTAGCCAAGTCTAAGAACTCCTTAAGCATATTTTGTGTTTGTGCGTTATGTTGGACCTTTTCCCCATCATACAGGTTTCTATAGTATTCTGCAAACGTGTCCACAATTTCTTGTGGGTGAGATGTAATATTTCCTGTTCCTGTCTGAATTCTCGGAATAGATACTGATTGATATTCATCTCTAATTTTTTTGGCTAAATACCTGTCAGGCTTATTTGCGTATATGAAATAATTGGCTTTAAGCCTTTGGGCTGCCCTAATAGAGTTATTATTCAAAAGAGCATGCATATCTGTTTTTTTTCGTTGTAGTGTCTGTAAAATGAGTTGTGAGTTGGTCCGTTTGTGTTCCTTTTCTAAAGAGTCAATATCTCGTTGTAGCCCCAAGTATCTATTGTCGGTCTCTTTCTTATGGATTGTTTTCTCTTTGATTAACAGACCTCGAAACACCGATTTGTGCGCTGCCCAAACCGAAATCGGGTTCACCGTAGAATCAGTATTGATTCTCCAGTAGTCACTCATTGCTTTTAGAAGTTTGTCTTTAGTGTTGGGATATTTTAGACAGGTCGGGTCAAACGTCCATGTCCTAGTCCTACCTGGGTCAATAATGGAACCGAAAAATAGTTGTGTAATGGAATGGTCCGACCAGACACATGTATGTATATTAGCCTTGCGTAATGTAGGCTGCATTATTTGGCTAGTAAAGATATAGTCAATTTTTGTGTAGCATTTGTGTGCTGAGGAATAGTATGTAGTGTCTGTTGTGTCCCCGTATAGTGTGACCCAGCTATCTTGTAGCCCATGCGGTGAAAGTAAGTCGTCAATTTTTGCAGCTATCACTTTTTGTCTAGATTTTTTCTTTGATATATTTTCTATCGTAGACTTCCTCAACGCTGCCAGATCTATATTGAAGTCCCCTGCTAATACTATTCTCGATCTAGACCAGTTGGTCAATAAATCGGAGATATGCCTAAAAAATGGTTCCTGCTGCTCATTTGGGGCATAAATATTACATAGGATTATTTCTGTACCCTGTATGTTGCCCCTTACTAAAATATATCGACCTTCTTTGTCTTTCATTGTTTCCCTGTGCTCAAAATTTAAAGATGAGTGAATCAAAATAGATACCCCTTTAGTCTTAGTATCAGAAGTAGCATGGAAGTGTTGTGTATATTCTTTGGACCAGTACCTAGGAATCTGTGTATTCAAAAAGTGTGTCTCCTCTAAAAACAAAATATCGGCTTTGAGCTTCTTGTATTGTGTCAGTGCAGTCTTCCTCTTTATATCTGAGTTGAGGCCTCTCACATTATGGGTTATCAGATTAACTCCAGGGAAGTCTCGTGATGTAGTCATGATAATGTATCACCCCAATCATATAACCAGTCCTGATTCATAAGCTCTCCCTCTCTACCTGATTGCGTTAGTGTATCATAATTCTTACCATCCTGTAAGACCCCAACAACAAGCTCCTGATTTCCAACTCTAGTGAAACTCTGGGTGTGGCTGTTACCTTGTATGAAGCGAAACTGGCATAGTTCAAAACATTTAAAGAGCATAAATAACTTTGGTTTTCCCTGTAGAACGGAACAGAAAAAACAACATAAAATACATAACATGTAGTATATATTAAGCATTAACATAATTTATAGGAGATGATACTAGATTTCTCATAACATTATCTCAATTCTCTATAGGTGGTATGATATATCAGAAAAGATTTAGCCCATACTTATAACCTTTATGTTAACAGTCTCAAACCCTTGGCCATCATAATATATCAATGTCACATGTAGCCTCCACGACATTGCTGAGACAATGTCTAGGAGGGAGTCTTACCAGTCTCTCACATTCATTATATCTTGAGGTAAACATAGTTCAAGGGTGAGATCAGGGTTTAAATCTCTTGTTATTTACTTTTGTCCAAGTGGATTTCTTGTTTGTTTGCTTTAGTGCTTGTGTCCCTATGTTCTCCTCAGGGTCAGGATCAAATGGTATGTCCGGTGTTTCTATACCAAAGCTTCTGCAAACCTCCGGTATCTCTTGGGTCTAATCGTGGTCACCTTGCCGTCTTTAAGTATATTAAGGGCAAATGGGAAGCCCCAGCGGTAGGGAATTTGATGTTTTCTAAGCAGTGATGTTAATGGCCTTAATCTCCCCCGTCGTTGAAGTGTCCTCACACACAGGTCCTGGAAAAACTGTACAACATTCCCTTGGTATTTGAACGTTGGATTTTTGCGAGATGCGTTTAAGATTTTTTCCTTATCAGTGAATTTGAGAAATTTGATGATCACATCTCTTGGTGGCATATCTTTTTGTGGCCTGGCCCGGAGCGCTCTGTGGGCTCTCTCAATTTGATAGTCCGTGTCATCTGTAGCCATTGTGATAGCCTTGAAAAGACCCTGTAGATAGGGGAGAAGGTCTGGTGTATTGATGGATTCTGGTACGCCCTTTATGCGTAGGTTCGATCTTCTGTTGCGATTTTCTACATCTTCCATCTTGTCCTGAAGATCTGCTATTTGTTGTTGCTGGAAGGCGACCGTTTGTGACATAACACAGACATTCTCCTCTAAATCTCCTCTGACATTCTCCAAGGCATCTACCCTATTTCCAATTTCTAGTATGTCGTTTTTAATTTCTGATAAGCTGCTGGTTACTGTGGCGTGGAGACCATCAATTTTGTCCCACAGTTTCTCAAAATTCGTTGCAATGTCTTGTTTAGAGACTAAAAGGGTTAAATCAGCCTTAGTTGCGGGTGTCTGAGCATCCAGAGATTTACAGTGCTCAGATTCCAAATCAGAGTCCCCCTCTGTCTCCATACTTGTAGTTTCTATTTGCTTGCTAGGTATATTGGATCTCAGGAATGTATCCATGGAGGTTATTTTACTACTTTTCTCAGGTTTCTGAGCTCTTCTGGAAGACATTTTAAGTTTAATAGTGGCTATTGTCTATCCTGGTCTCTGAACAATCCTGTGAGCTGCAGTAGTGTGTGGAAAGTGCTTCGTGGTGTATCTCAGCAATCTTCAGTGTGAGTATCGCCTTTGTTGGATAGGAGATAGGGCGAGTGCTTAGAGGGCATGTGAGGCTAAAGCTTAATGTGTGCTTCTAGAGTCCTGTGGGTTCACAGTGTTATCAGCTTTGCAAGAGGTATCTTTTATGGTAAGTACATAGTCCTGTGGGGGTTCGTTCTAATTTGCCACATTCAGTATAGTTACCGCTTGGGGTATCTGTCGTTCATACATTCAACATATTAGGGCAAGACCCATATTGTATATTCACCTCCACAGCAGCCATGTGCGTTTAGAGTTCTAGCGCGTCCTGCTTGTTTGGCATCGCAGCCATTATAGCTCTCTGTTATTCCTCCATTACCCCACAACTGAGTAACCCTCACCAGTGCCATACAATGTCAATTTTGCCACTTTTGCTTCAATAATGCTCACCCTTCAGCGTACACCAGCTACAGGTCCATTTGTACTCCTCTCCGAAACTGCGTAGTGCAACCAAGATGGCGCCCGCTGCATTTGCTTCCAACTCCTTTAAGGTTCTAAAGTTGCGGCACGTAGTTGCGATAACCGGAGCTTTAAAAAAAAACATCCAGGACAATTCTCTGTCGCTTACTCTGTACTTTGTTTGCCTTTTGTCATTCCACCTTAGGGCAATATCCACCTTTTTAGTGTATCATACTCCGGAGCTCCGGTCTCACACAACCATTGCTGTGCGCTGCTAGGCTCCGCCCCCCCTTCAAGCTTTTTTAAAGGGACATGAAGCCCAAAATTTTTCTTTCAGTATTTAGGCAGAACATATAATGTTAAACAACTTTCCAGTTTACTTCTATCATCAAATTTGCTTCATTCACTTGGTATAATTTATTGAAGGAGCAGCAATGCACTACTGGTTTCTAACTGAACACATGGGTGAGCCAATGGCAATTGGTATATATATGGATCCACTAATCAGCAGCTAGAACCTAGGTTATTTGCTGCTCCTGAGCTTTCCTAGATAAAGCTTTCAGCAATGGATAACAAGAGACAGAAACAAATTAAAGCTGCTGATCTCCCAGCTTGAGCTGATTTTAGGCTCCTACTCTTTAGACATATCGTGGGCTCTGCTGCCAAGGGTACGGTTCCCAGGATCTCTGGACTCCCCTTGGTGGGACGAGGATACCTTTTGGTTTTGTTCCAGCATCACCGTTGGGTCTACCGGACGACTGTGTAGTTCCGGACTGCCTTTACTGCACACTAGTGCTTTACATCACGTGAGTTTGATATATGCCGTTCTCTTATATTCTCTGTGTTACAGTATGATTTGCACTATGTGGCGCCCTCTACTTTTTCCATTATAGATCATCTATCCCTGTGTGGTGGCGTGACACCCCAGAGGAGCTGCCTCTAGCTCTGGACTCTGTCTTGACACTGTACAAGGTCATATTACCTGGACTATACTATTTATAGCATATTTCTGGACATTTATTATTATCTTCATATGTGCGTTTAAAATTGTAAACGTTTGTTTATTAATATATGAGCCTGGTCACACATCATATATATGTATGTGATTCATATGTACACCTGATATATATGTACTTCTACTCTAGGATATACATTTTAATTTGATTGTGGAATATTTGAGTTGAATATACACATTTGGGACACCTATATGTTATTGGGACCCTGATATATATATATATATACAGGGAGTGCAGAATTATTAGGCAAATTGTATTTTTGAGGATTAATTTTATTATTGAACAACAACCATGTTCTCAATGAACCCAAAAAACTCATTAATATCAAAGCTGAATAGTTTTGGAAGTAGTTTTTAGTTTGTTTTTAGTTATAGCTATTTTAGGGGGATATCTGTGTGTGCAGGTGACTATTACTGTGCATAATTATTAGGCAACTTAACAAAAAACAAATATATACCCATTTCAATTATTTATTTTTACCAGTGAAACCAATATAACATCTCAACATTCACAAATATACATTTCTGACATTCAAAAACAAAACAAAAACAAATCAGTGACCAATATAGCCACCTTTCTTTGCAAGGACACTCTAAAGCCTGCCATCCATGAATTCTGTCAGTGTTTTGATCTGTTCACCATCAACATTGCGTGCAGCAGCAACCACAGTCTCCCAGACGCTGTTCAGAGAGGTGTACTGTTTTCCCTCCTTGTAAATCTCACATTTGATGATGGACCACAGGTTCTCAATGGGGTTCAGATCAGGTGAACAAGGAGGCCATGTTTTCTTCTTTTATACCCTTTCTTGCCAGCCACGCTGTGGAGTACTTGGACGCGTGTGATGGAGCATTGTCCTGCATGAAAATCATGTTTTTCTTGAAGTATGCAGACTTCTTCCTGTACCACTGCTTGAAGAAGGTGTCTTCCAGAAACTGGCAGTAGGACTGGGAGTTGAGCTTGACTCCATCCTCAACCCGAAAATGCCCCACAAGCTCATCTTTGATGATACCAGCCCAAACCAGTACTCCACCTCCACCTTGCTGGCGTCTGAGTCCGACTGGAGCTCTCTGCCCTTTACCAATCCAGCCACGGGCCCATCCATCTGGCCCATCAAGACTCACTCTCATTTCATCAGTCCATAAAACCTTAGAAAAATCAGTCTTGAGATATTTCTTGGCCCAGTCTTGACGTTTCAGCTTGTGTGTCTTGTTCAGTGGTGGTCGTCTTTCAGCCTTTCTTACCTTGGCCATGTCTCTGAGTATTGCATACCTTGTGCTTTTGGGCACTCCAGTGATGTTGCAGCTCTGAAATATGGCCAAACTGGTGGCAAGTGGCATCTTGGCAGCTGCACGCTTGACTTTTCTCAGTTCATGGGCAGTTATTTTGCGCCTTGGTTTTTCCACACGCTTCTTGCGACCCTGTTGACTATTTTGAATGAAACGCTTGATTGTTCGATGATCATGCTTCAGAAGCTTTGCAATTTTAAGAGTGCTGGATCCCTCTGCAAGATATCTAACTATTTTTGACTTTTCTGAGCCTGTCAAGTCCTTCTTTTGACCCATTTTGCCAAAGGAAAGGAAGTTGCCTAATAATTATGCACACCTGATATAGGGTGTTGATGTCATTAGACCACACCCCTTCTCATTACAGAGATGCACATCACCTAATATGCTTAATTGGTAGTAGGCTTTCGAGCCTATACAGCTTGGAGTAAGACAACATGCATAAAGAGGATGATGTGGTCAAAATACTCATTTGCCTAATAATTCTGCACTCCCTGTATATATATATATATATATATATATATATATATATATAATTTATTTATTTTTAATTACTACGTGGCGCCTCTTACAGGTACCTGTTTGGCTCTGGTTGCCATCTGTGTACAGTTTGTTCCCTCAAATTAAATAGCAGAAGTAAATTGGAAAGTTGTTTAACATTTTATGCTATGTCTAAATCATGAATCTCTAGCTATGACTTCACTGTCCCTTTAATTCTCACTGATTAGCATATATACCTACTAATTCTAAAATAAACTAGCCCATATCCCACATATTCCTTTATAGAAACCCCAGTGACAGTTGAGTAGGCCAAGGTGTATTTGAAATTGCATTGTGATTGCCCCCAATTCACTATTCTGTGGGAAATGGAGAGATTTATTCCTGAATATTTAGTTACCCAAGGGCAGTAATTGTGCTGCATGTGTGCCCAGCCCTGTGACTAATGCATGGCTTGCAGGGTAGTAACCTGTCTTTGTGATATGTTACTAACAACCTACTTCACTTGCAGTGCAACCCTGGTGATGCCAGTCCTTCTGTTTTATTTTTCCTTGGTATATTGAAGTAATTAGCTCTAAGTTGATAATGCGAGATGCACTATGGGAATCTCAGTGTCTAAAAAAGTTTCAGAGGGGAATTAACATGACCAACTGTGATAATTGTCCTAAAGGTAGTGCTATTTGTATCCTGAATGTAAGAAGTGACCCTGCAGTGGATTTGGCACCAAGGCATACGGGGAGGTGTTAAAATGCACCTGTTGAAGCCAGTCAATGCTTGGTTATTCATTCTTATTGAAGTCCTGGTGTTTTTGTCTCTTAACCCCTTAACGACCAACGAAGTACAGGGTACGTCCTACAAAAAATGGTCGTTAACGACCAAGGATGTACCCTGTATGTCGTTAGTGTTTTCAAGCAGTGGAAGCGATCCCGCTCACTTGCAGCCGCTTTCATGTTAGTGCAGTGATGCCTCGATATTGAGGCAGCCTGCAATAACATTTTTTAGCCATCCGATGCAGAGAGAGACACTCTGTGGCCCTCTCTGCATTGGACATCAATGGCCACGATCGTTGGTGGGTGGAAGCCGTTGCAGGGAGGCGGGTGGGCGGCCATTGATGGGGGAAGTGCGTCGGATCACGTGCAGGGGTGCCGGGCATGCGTGTGCACGAGGGGTGGGCGTGAGCACAGGGGCGGGAGCAGGTGGGAAAGCTACACTATGGCACAGTTTGATTTTGCTTAGGATAAGGAGGGAGAGAGGAGGGGGGAATTTTTATCTAAGGGATCTGGGAGGGGGTGGGGGGTTGGTTATGAGGGGGGGCAAATACACTACAGAAAACTATTTAATTTTTTTTAAAAAAAAACATATTTTATGGCAAACTGGGTACTGGCAGACAGCTGCCAGTACCCAAGATGGTGCACAATAAGGTAGAGGGGGAGGGTTAGAGAGCTGTTTCGGGGAAGGGATCAGGGAGGTTGGGGGCTAAGGGGGGATCCTACACAGCAGAATATGGTTTTGTTTTTTAAAAAGAAAAAAAATACCTTTTATACCTTAAGATGGCAGGGACAATTGTGGGTGGGGGAGGAAAAAGAGCTGTTTGGGAGGGATCAGGGGTGGGATGTGTCAGGTGGGAGGCTGATCTCTACACTAAAGCTAAAATTAACTCTGCAAGCTCCCTACAAGCTCCCTAATTAATCCCTTCACTGCTGGGCATAATACACGTGTAGTGCGCAGCGGCATTTAGCGGCCTTCTAATTACCAATAAGCAACGCTAAAGCCATATATGTCTGCTATTTATGAACAAAGGGGATCCCAGATAAGCTTTTACAGCCATTTGTGCCATAATTGCACAAGTTGTTTGTAAATAATTTCAGTGAGAAACCTAAAATTGTGAAAATGTAACATTTTTTTTTATTTGATCGCATTTGGTGGTGAAATGGTAGCATGAAATATACCAAAATGGGCCTAGATCAATACTTGGGGTTGTCTACTACACTACACTAAAGCTAAAATTAACCTTACAAGCTCCCTAATTAACCCCTTCACTGCTGGGCATAATACACGTTTGGTGCGCAGCGGCATTTAGCGGCCTTCTAATTACCAAAAAGCAACGCTAAAGCCATATAAGTCTGCTATTTCTGAACAAAGAGAATCCCAGAGAAGCATTTACAACCATTTGTGCCACAATTGCACAAGCTGTTTGTAAATAATTTCAGTGAGAAACCTAAAGTTTGTGAAAAAGTGAACAATTTTTTTTTATTTGATCACATGTGGCGGTGAAATGGTGGCATGAAATATACCAAAATAAGCCTAGATCAATACTTTGGGTTGTCTTCTAAAAAAATATATATACATGTCAAGGGATATTCAGGGATTCCTGACAGATATCAGTGTTCCAATGTAACTATCGCTAATTTTGAAAAAAAAAAGTGGTTCGGAAATAGTGCTACTTGTATTTATTGCCCTATAACTTGCAAAAAAAGCAAATAACATGTAAACATTGGGTATTTCTAAACTCAGGACAAAATTTAGAAACTATTTAGTGTGGTTGTTTTTTGGTGGTTGTAGATGTGTAACAGATTTTGGGGGTCAAAGTTAGAAAAAGTGTGTTTTTTCCATTTTTTCATCACATTTTATAAAAAAAATTCTAGTAAATTATAAGATATGATGAAAATAATGGTATCTTTAGAAAGTCCATTAAATTGCAAGAAAATCTGTATATAATATGTGTGGGTACAGTAAATGACTAAGTGGAAAATTACAACTAAACACAAACACCGCAGAAATGTAAAAATAGCCTTGGTCCCAAACGGTCAGAAAATGGAAGTGCTGTGGTCCTTAAGGGGTTAAAGGGACATTAAACACTACCTAAATCATCGATTGAATGTTGTATTCAAAGCAAAGATTAGCCTGAGAATAATGTGTACATGTATTTTTAAAACTGATATTAGTTGTTTAAATATTGAAAATATAAGGGTTTCATTCCTATGTCCATAAACAGTGGGCACCACCATATTGTAACTTAGGTTACCTTTTCTGCTGAGGCCAATTAGAAATGGTTTAAATGGCTTACTAGAGTGTGTAACCAATGACAGTGTGGCATATAGCTGTGTCTGCACTTTCTTGTTTAACCTGAGTAGGAAAGCCCTCAATATTCATAATTAAATTACAGGAAAGGAGAATAAAATAGTATAGTAAAGTATATTGCTAAGTTGTTTTGCTACATATAATTAAACAATTTATATTAATATCTTGAGGTGTTTAATGTCCCTTTAACTGCTTTCCTGGTTTTGACTCCTGTGTACATTCTGGTTACACTCCAAGCCTTATCCTTATCTGTACCTTAACTGAGGACTTATTTACAGGCTTCTGACTGGAACAGAAACTTTAACTATCCTTTTGCCTGCTCTTTCTGCTCTGACTTTTGGCCCCTGACAGATACTCTGACATTAAACTTTGGCCTGGCATTTGACTACTCTTCTGGATCATCCCTGAGTGCCTATGTTTGGTTATGCTTATCCAGTAACAACCTCTGCCTATTTCTGACATCTGTATTCATGCCATCTTCTGCAAGCTTGGTTCCAGTCATCCAACAAGGTAAATCCCTTTTTGCTTATTAACTTTAAATCTTACACACTCCGAGTTGAACCGCTAAAGTATTTTGACTATGTAAAAACAGAGTTTCAGATTTTGGGCTTAATGTACAAAGCAATGTAAAGCCATAAAATGTTTACATGGGAATTCCAACTAATTAGAATGGGTGGCACTAAATGTAATCTGTGACTAAGAGCTCCATATATCAACTGGCGGGGGGATGAGGTACACTGCCAATTGTGCACCAGTAGGGACTGTCAATCATTTCGATTGTATCTGATAGGGATGATTGAATTCCGCAACACTTAAGGTGGCAGAGTAGGTTAAGTAGCAGCGGTCTTGCTCACACCAGCCTGAAACGCTGGGCTCCGAAGCTGCTCTCGCAGCTTGATAAATGGAGCCCTTTAAAAGAGTGGTTTAATTTAATAGTAAAAAGGCAGTCATGGAGAGAAAGCACACTGATCAAGTATGTAGAATAATCTAAATGGCTGGGGAAATGTTAATTATAATAACACACATCCCAGCATTCACTGCTCCATACCAACATGTTTCATTTTCATAGTTTTCATATTTTATTTGTTTACTTATACTAGATACAATATATCTATCATAATTAATGTAAATACATTTATATAATGAGTGCAATTACAGAATATTTATACCCCAAAACATGAGTTATTAAAGGGACATAAACGACTGCAGTATATAGGGGCTTAGTGGCCCTGAATAATTTTTCAAGATACTTTGCAATACAAAGTGCTTCTAAAGAGCCTTAGAGGACCATTAAATACAGTAGGATTGCATAATCGACAAATGGATAATAAAAAGACAATGCAAAACGACTTATGGCCTGATGATCTGAAGGTCTCTGGGCTGGCAAGAATATTAAAGAATGATCACCAGTACTTCTATGTCTCTGGTGGAATAATCTAACAAGACTTTTTACCCTAAAAACATGGTGTCGGTAAGGGGTGTATACTGTATTTTCGTATGGAGAAAAGATGCAGGCTTTTTTAAAAGAGCTAAATGCCCTTTTAAGGGCAATGCCCATACAAATGCCCTTTTCAGGGCAATGGGTAGCTTAGGTTTTTGTTAGTCAGGGGGGTTGGTTAGGTGGTCGGTTTTACTGTTGGGGGGTCTTTGTATTTTTTTTACAGGTAAAAGAGCTGATTTCTTTCATTAGGCAATGCCCTACAAAGGGCCCTTTTAAGGGCTATTGGTAGTTTATTGTAGGCTAGGGTTTTTTTTTATTTTGGGTCGGCTTTTTTATTTTTATAGGGCTATTAGATTAGGTGTAATTGTTTTTATTTTGTTTTGTTTGTTATTTTTCGTAATTTAGTGTTTGTTATTATTTGTAATTTAGTATTTGTTATTTTTAGTAATTTTAGAATTACATTTTTTTAGTAGTGTTAGTTTTTTTTTTTTTTTTTCCATTATGTAATTTTTATTATTTTCAAAACAAAACAAAACAAAACAAGTGTACATAGAATTTGCAAGTAGAAGTGTACAGATATTGATCACATATACAGTAGCATAAGAATTAAAGGCCTTAATACATAGCAGTAGTTCAGTTATCAATAATGGCTCTCCCCCCAAGTACAATGAAATTATTTCGCTTGTTCCCAAATAAATATCATATCTGCGATAATATCTTGCTTTCCCTTATACACATAATATATTTTCTCCAATTCAAGCACATGACTCACCTCTTGCACCCACATAGTGTAAGTAGGGACAACCGTTTTTTTCCAAAACCTAGGAATCAAGCGCCTAGCACAGCTAAGCATACAGCGTAGCAATTTCTTTCTATACATACAACGTATTTTAGGGATATCGCTAAGCAGCACCAGACTTGGGGTGAGTGTAGTGTGTTCTCCCAGTACTCTGTCTATATGTTTATTTATATTATTCCAGTAAGAATGAAGGTAAGGACATGCCCACCAAATATGTGAGAGAGTACCCACCCCCCCACAGTGTCGCCAACACAGTGAAGAGGAGTTAGGGAATATGCTTCGCAGGCGATGGGGGGTTAGATACCACCTCGAAAGAAGCTTATAGTTCGTTTCGACCAGCGCCAGTGATAGGGATGATTTTTTAGTTTCTGTAAAAATATGTAACCACTGGTCCTCTGTGAGTTCTATATTAAAGGGATATTCCAGCCAAAATTGGAAACCACATGGGTGCATTTTGGTATTGAACAGAAGCAATTTTGTAATATACATGCATTAGCAAAAGTGCTTCTAATAAAAGCGATAGCTGTTTCAAAAGTGTATTTAAGTATGCACCGTGCACCAGCATTTTAAACCCAGCACTTGCTCAGAGAGCCTAAGGAGCTTGTACCATCTGGTAATTACTCAATTTGTTAATTGCTGGCATGATACAAGCCCCAGTGATGATCTGAGCAGCTGCAGTATTTAAAATGTGGGGGCAGTGACAATATCTAGCTATGCTTCACATGCACCTGCAGAGAAAAATGCTAACACTAAAACAGTAATAACTTTTACTAGAAGCATTTTTGCTAATGCATGTATATTGCAAATATGTTTCTATTCAAAGATGTAATTAATCTATGTGCATTTAAATTTTGACTGGAATGTCCCTTTAAGCTCTTTTTCCCATTTTATGGTGAACGTGGGCTTCTTACTGGGGAAGGTGCCTCTAAGTATTTTATATATCGTAGATACATGGGATTTGGTGACTGAGGGGGATGTACACAGTGTTTCAAGGGGGGTGAGGGGCCTTGTAAGATCAGCCTTATGGGCACTGTATAGTATGGCATGTCTGATTTGGAAATACGGGAACCAGAGGGGGAAGGGGGCACCCAATAGTTGATATATATCTGCTTGTGGTTTTATAAGTCCGTTGTGAAGAACCATATGTGTCGGAATATTAGTAGGTGTCCCTGCGATCTGCGGTTGGGTAAAGGTGTGGGAATGTAGCATCAAGGGGTTGTTAAGCAAGGGGGATAGAGGGGAAATGTTTGTAGAAATCTGTCTTTCTTCAGATAGAATTTTATCCCATAACTTAAGTGTGGTGGCTATGTAGTAATTTCCCCAAACTTCTATTGGTCTGTTTCTATGTGGGATCCAGCATTGATCGCCTAGGTTCAGGTCACCTGCCAGGAAGGATTCTATCTGTATCCAGGGCTTCCCCGGAGGGGAGTGTTTCCAAGCAACAATGCAAGCTAATTGAGCTGATTTGTAGTAATTTATCAAGTTTGGGGATCCCAAGCCTCCGTCTTCCTTGTTTAGAAACAAAGTACTCCTTGCAACTCTGGATCTTTTGTGATCCCAGATAAATTAGTCTAGCATTTTTTGTTGTTTTAATAAATACTGTAAGGGGAGATCTAATGGGAGGACTTGGAACAAGTATAAGTATTTAGGGAGGAGGTTCATTTTTATTACATTGATGCGACCCAACCAGGAAAGGTGACCCTGTTTACTCCAGAGCTCTAGTGACTTTTTAGTTTCTAATTGGAGGGGTGTATAATTGAGGTTAAACAATTCTGTATGGTTAGATGAGATGTCTATTCCTAAGTAGCGTATTTTATTAGCCATTTGAAATGAGGTGTTATTTGTAATGTACTGCAATTCGCCCTCTGCTAGGTGTACAGGTAGTAGCACTGACTTTTCCATATTAATAGAGAAATTTGAAACTAGTTTGTAACTCTCTAGCTCACTAAGTAGGGCAGGGATTGATGTAAGTGGGGAGCGCATTGTGAATATAATGTCATCTGCATATAAAATACATTTTTGATGAATATCTCCGAAGGAGACACCTCGAACTAAGGGGTTGCATCTGATTCGTGTCGCCAGCGCCTCCACTGCCAGGGCGAAAAGTAAAGGGGATAGTGGGCACCCCTGCCGGGTGCCATTGTTTATATAAATTGTTTGCGAAAGCGTATTATTTGCATTGACGCGCGCTGACGGGCCTGAGTACAGTGCTTGGATGCGCGAAATTAATTTGTGTGAGAAGCCAAATTTTGACAGGATGGACCAGAGAAAATCCCAGTCCACCCTGTCAAAGGCCTTCTCCGCATCTGTGGATAAGAGGGCCAAGGGCATTTTAGTGGACGAGGCTGTAAGTAAAGTATGCAAAACTCGTATGGTATTGTCTTTTGCTTCTCTGCCTGGGATGAATCCCATTTGATCGGTGTGTATTAAAGAGGGTAGATATCTATTAATTCTTGTGGCAATAAGTTTAGCGTATAATTTAATGTCAATATTTATTAAGGAAATAGGGCGGTAGTTGGATACTTTATCTGTAGGCTTGTTTGGCTTAGGGATGACAGAGATAGTAGCCTCGAGGAGGGTTGGGGTTGGTCGCTCCTCTTTATCAAAAGAGTGGTACATTTGTAATAAGTGGGGACTAAGGAGGGTCTTAAATTGATGGTAAAATTTAGGTGTGAATCCATCAGGGCCTGGGGCCTTGCTCTGGGGGAGGTCTTTGATTGCTATCATAATTTCTTGGATTGAAAATTTATCGTCTAGAGCATCACAGTCTGCCTTACACAATGTTGGAAGATGAACCTTGGATAGATAACTGTTTATCTTGGTAAGTTTGGTTTCCAAATCTAGGGTTGGGAGGTTATATAATGAGGAGTAGTAATTCGCAAATTGGTTGACAATGTCGGTATTGGTAGTATATGTAGTACCATCTGAGCCTGTAATTTTATCAATAAAATTTTTATAGCGCTTCTTCTTCAGGAACCTAGCGAGGAGACGTCCTGCCTTATTACTCTCTATAAAGAATTTTGATTTAGACGCTACAGCTCGCATATGCGCATTTTTAATTAGGTGTTGGTGCAACTCTTCCCTAGCGTGTTGGGATTTCTGAAGAAGTTGCTGGGATTGCGGGTTACGTTTCAAGTCATTTTCACATTTATCAAAGTTGGAGGTCAGTAATTTGAATTGGCCCTCTCTTTGTTTACGTTGTCTATGTGTGTGCCCCATTATTACCCCCCTAATATAGCACTTATATGCTTCCCAATTGTTAGTTGCTGTAGTGTCTGAGGGGGTGTTAAAGGAGAAGAACTCAGTCGTCTTTTCTACTAGGTCAGTTGTGATCATTGGGTCTAGGAAAATTTGGTCATTGAGTCTCCAGTGTTGTTGATATTGCGGCTTAGTTGACCACAGGAAGCTAGTACATACCATGCTATGGTCTGACCAGGCAGTGTGATAAAGTCTAGAGTCGCATAGTGAGGGAAGTGTCTGCTGTTCACATAAAATATAGTCTAGGCGGGTGTATGAGCATTGTGGATTGGAGAAAAATGTGAAATCTTTAGTAGTTGGATGTGTCACCCTCCAGGTATCGAATAAGGGCATAGTTCGTATAGCTTGCCAATTAGCCTTTATTTGAGAATTTTGAATATAGGAGCGACCAGTTGAAGTGTCTAGAGCGGGGCTAAGTGGGAAGTTAAAGTCCCCACCCAGGAACACCATGCCTTTCAAGACATCTAAAATTTGGTTAATTACTTTACGAAAAAATTAGGGTTTGGGGCGAATAGGTGCATATATATTTGCCAATGTAATGGGTCTCCCAAAATAAAGTCCAGTTAAAACTAAGATTCGGCCTTCTAGATCAGAGTATTTATTGAGTAAAACAAATGAGGTGCCCTTCCTGAAAGAGATGCAAACACCATTATGCTTTGTCGGCCCTGATCCTAAAAAATGTTGATCGTAGTATAACTGCGAAAGTTTGGGTTCATTAGATTTTTTAAAGTGGGTCTCCTGTGTCATGATAATGTCAATTCCCTTTTTATAAAAATCATGAAAGGCTATGGAGCGCTTCTGAGGGGAGAGGAAGCCCTTCACATTCTGTGTGGCTAGTCTAAACTGGCTAGGTTGTCTGTGCTCAGGCATGTGGCCTTGAGTGCAACTGTCTCACTATATGTAGACGTGTATCACAATAACCTGTGCGAGGTCAAAACACTCTTGCTGCCACCTGCACACGGATAAATTTACTATCTAGTACACTTTAACAATATAAACTGTTTAACAAAAAGACAATCTGTAACAATACTCCTTGAGATGCAAGAAGAGAGGGGCTAAAGAAGAGGGAGGAGGGGAGGAAAGGGAGGAAAAGATGGGGCAAGACAGTGGGTAGTAAGAGAGGATAAAAGTAGCAAAAAAGAGAAGAAAGAACTGAGAGGGGGGTAAGTGCAGCATGACGGAGCTCCCCCCGTCAGGCCAAAAGCATAAGGGCAGTAGAGCTAAAAACATGTGCTCGATTCTGGCATTAGGAAAAATAATATTACATACATATTAGCATATAACAGATAAGAAACTATGGGTATAATTAAACAATTAAGTGTCTTTGTTCAGGTTAATTAAACTGAAATGCAGGAAACTCATGCTGTAATAATCAAACAGTGTCCTGAAGTTCATATCCAGCCATACATACTCACGATTCCTAGACAGTCTGGGTTAGCCAGGATCAAGTTAGATAGTGTCCAATATGATATGGTGAGGACTTTCACTTGAGGAATCCCTTTATGCAGTGTAACTAAACATATAAAGGGAAAAGGAAAAACTCGAACCAAACAGCCATGACTTGTGCTGAAGCGCACAATCGCAAACCAGTATGTACTCAGATTAACCTAACAGGTTATTTTTCTGTTGAGGTCAAGATTTAACCGGAAGGGGCTTAGTTCATATCTCAACTTAACTCCTTTCTTCTTCTATCTTGTGTATAGTCCTTTTCTGGGCTAATAGGGCAAAAATGCCTTTCAGGCGGCAGGTCTGTGTAAGGAGAAAGGCGAGGGTAGACACGTTCATGTAGTATTTATTGGGATGTTGGGGTCCGTGCAAACCTTTTTCCTGTTCATCTTATCAACTACTTCGGACCATAGTCGTCTTTGAGGTTTTGATTGTGGTACTGTACATATCTCTGGTTGAGGAATGGCGGTTTCTGGTATGGGTATGTCTAGTAGTTTACAGAAATCCTCCACATTTTCTGGAGAGCTGCACTCGAAGCGTTTTCCGTTTTTAATAATTTGCAGTGATACAGGGAATCCCCACCTATAAGGGATCTTTAGAGTCCTTAAATGGGATGTAAAGAAGGCAAATCCCTTCCTGAGTTGTAATGTTCTAGCAGATAGGTCCTGGTAGATTTGAATCCTTGCACCCATGTATGAGAAATGGGGCTGTGCTCTTTCCATTTGAATATTTTTTTCTCTATCCTTATAGCTAAGGAAGCATAATATAATATCCCTAGGGGGTTGAGTATCGCTCGGCTTCGGCCGTAAAGATCTGTGGGCTCTTTCCAGGGGTACATTTTCAATCACTCGCTGATTAGAGATTGCTAGGGACTGGAACAGGTTCTGTAAATGTTCTGATATATCTTCGTCCTTTACTGACTCAGGGACACTGCGTATTCGAAGATTATTTCGTCGTGCCCTATTCTCGACATCATCGAGCTTGTTTTCCAAATCAGAAATCTGTGATTGCTGGGCTTCTATGGATTGTGACATGGTTGTCATTTCCTTAATAAGCTCTTCCCTGTCGTCTTCTAGCGTCTCAACCCTAAAACCCAGCTCATTAATGTCCTTCTTTAAGTCAGCACATTCGGTTTTAATGCAGGATTTTACCTGGTTAATCAAAGCTTCCATAGCTTTCAGTGTTACCGGAGCATCTTCAGGGTGTGAGCATGGGCCTGGGGGAGACACCGTGGGCTTTAGTGTATTTGGACCGTCTGATAATTCCTCATCTTCACTAGAGGCTTGGGGTATTTCAGTTTTCTTTTTTAAGTTGTCTGTCTTTTTAAAAAAGGAGTTTACTGATCCTGATGTCAGAGCAGATTTTAGGGCCTTGTCAGGTTTTGCGGCTTTTCGTTGTGACATGATAGTGCAGTTGAAGAGATACACTTTCTTGTTATACAAATGGCAATTTATCACTTTCTATTAAACTATTTAATATTGTGCTTCTGTTTGCTTAGCAGGCTGAAACAAGATAGATTGATCCAGCTCTTATTGCATCTTTAGCCTGCAGTAGAATAGTTAGTGTCTTATGTATATCATTTAACGCCTGAGTAGCGTGTAGCCCCTGTAGGAGATAAAGCAGATATGGCTAATAGTGCTTGGGGCTGTGTCCAGTTTTTAAAATTATGGCATAAGGCTTCTGTTATGTCTACATGCTAAAGATGGCGACCGCCACATGTATACCCCAGTGTACGCTGCTTACCGGGCCTGCTTGGGGATCAGTGACAGGCGGGTTGTGTCCTACAGCATCCTCAGATCTGCTCTCAGGGATTGCCCAAGATCGGCAATTACATCTGCGCCGTGTGCGGTGCCGTGTCTCCTACCCGGCTTCTACTAAAAGCAGGCTTCAGTTGCGGCCTTCACCGCTATCAAGTTGCAAAGTCCGTGGTCTATACACCCGCTCGCAAGTGAGGGTTCAAAGGTCCCCTCTCTTTCCAGCTTCTCAGGACATCGGTCTGGGGAACTTGTGATGGCTCATAGGTGGCCTGCGGGAGATCTCCGTCCACACTGCAGCAGGAGCTCTAGGTTGGTGCGGCCATTCAGTACGCCCGCACGCTCCGCCCCCCGTTAGTTTTTTTTTTATGTGTAATTTAGTTTATTTCATTTAGTTATTTTAATGTTAGTATAATAGTTATGTTAGGTTAAATTGTTAGTTTAAACTTAGTTTTTTATCATTTTACAGGTAAGTTTTTATTTATTTTAAGATAGGGATATTGCAATTTTAATTTAAAGTTAGGGGGTTGTTAGGTTTAGGGGTTAATAGTTTAATTTAGTTTTTTTGCGATATGGGGGCTGGCGGTTTAGGGGTTAATAGGTTTATTTAGTGGCGGTGATGTGGGAGGCCAGAGGTTTTAAGGTTAATAACTTTATTTAGAGGCGGCAATGTTGGGGAGTGGCAGAATAGGGGTTAATATCTTTATTATAGTGTCAGCGATGTTGGGTGCGGGGGAATACGGGTTAATAACTTTATTATAGTTGTGGCGATGTCGGGGAGCGGCGGAATAGGGGTTTATAAGTTTAATATAGTGTTTGCGATGCGGGAGGGCGGTGGAATAGGGGTTAATAGGTAGTTTATGGGTGTTAGTGTACTTTGTAACATTTTAGTTATGAGTTTTGTGTAACAATTTTGTTGTGCAAAACTCATAACTACTGGTCTCAGATGGTGGAACGGATCGTGTCGGTATAGGCTGGAACGCAAGCATTTTAGCCGGAACGCACAACTTGTAATACCAGCACTATGGAAATCCAACGCAAAAACTCTAATTTGTTTTAATGCGGGATTGACGTTGCGTTACAGGCTAAAAAACTTGCGGTATAGCTATGCCGACAAGACTCATAATGGCTGCGTTATAGTTTTTACGCGGAAATGACCATTTTTTTAGCGTTAAAACTGTAACGCAAAACTCAGAATCAAGGAGAAAGTTAGTTCTATTTTCCTTTCCCAATCAGCCAGTCATAAAATAAATATACTTATACACTGTTAAAAGTAGGAGCTGATGCATCAGAAAGTGTGCATATAACAAGGTTGTGCAAACTGAAAATGGAATTGAGTTGGAAAGTTGTTTAAATTTGCAAGTTCTATCTGAATCATGAAAGTTTAACCCTTTGAGTGCTAAGCACTTTCCCACCTGGGTGCTAAGATTTTTTAAAGTTTTTTTTTATTTATTTTTTATTTTTTGAACACTTTTTTTTAACTTTCCTTTTTTTTTTTTTCAGACCCCAAAACTTACACTGTTGGAAAGGTTAGGCGATTACCTTTCCAATGGTGCAATTGTGGGTCTTGGGGGTCTGTAGCTGCTTAGATGCCTGAGATACAGGCTTCTACGCAGCATGCTCCCTGCTCCTATACTTAACATTGTTAAGTACAAATAAAGTTGCGCGGTGACGTCATCATGTTATTGCGCGTGACGTCACCACACAAAATGGGAAGCCCTGGCGATGCCTGTCACTCTACAGGCACGATCGCCGGAGTAGGAGCGGGTGGGAGCCCCCAGATCTCCCTCAAGGTGGGAGAGTGCTAGTGACGGCTCTGAGCCGTCATTAGCACCAGAGTGGGAAACTCTGTGACGGCTCAGAGCCGTCATTAGCACTCAAAGGGTTAAAGGGACATGAAACCCAAATGTTTTCTTTCATGATTCAGAAAGAGCATGCAATTTTAAACAACTTTCCAATTTACTTGTATGATTTAATTTTCTTCCTTCTCTTGTTATCTTTTGCAGAAAGGCTTATCTAGGTAAGCTCAGGAGCAGCAAATAACCTAGGTTCTAGCTGCTGATTGGTGGCTGCATATATATATATACAAATTGTTATTGGCTCACCCATGTGTTTAGTTAGAAACCAGTAGTGCTTTGCTGCTCCTTCAACAAATGATACCAAGATAATGGCCTCTTGTTATCAACGTGTCTACTTACCTGCCTTCGACGGCCCCAATACGCTCGCCTAAGCTTGCCTCACATCGCCGCCGCGGACCTGAATACATTCGCCAAAGTTATCAAAAAAGCTGTCAAAAAGCTGCGCACCAAGTACGGGGCGATGAGCAGCGGATTGTAATAGTTATCACTCATCCGATCTCGCTGCTCTTCGGCTTTTTCCCAGCTTTATTGATAAGCTGTCACTAAGCACCCACACTAAACTGCACTGTTCTACCCACAATACCGGCGCCCTAGGAGCCCCCTGCAACTAAATAAAGTTATTAACCCCTAAACTGCCACTCCTAGACCCCGCCGCAACTATAATAAATGTATTAACCCCTAAACCGCCGCTCCCGGACCCCGCCGCCACCTACATTATACCTATGAACCCCTATCCTTCCCCCTATACCGCCGCAACCTATAATAAATTTAAGAACCCCTATCCTGCGGATCCCGTACCCCACTGCAACTAAATAAATTGTTTAACCCCTAAACCACTGCTCCCGGACCCCGCCGCAACCTATATTAAATGTATTAACCCCTAATCTGCCCCCCTACACCGTCGCCACCTATAATAAATTTATCAACCCCTATCCTGCCCCCCTATACCGCCGCAACCTATAATAAAATGATTAACCCCTAAACCTAAGTCTAACCCTAACCCTAACACCCCCCTAACTTAAATATTAATTAAATAAATCTAAATAAATATTATTCTTATTAACTAAATTAATCCTATTTAAAACTAAATACTTACCTTTTAAATAAACCCTAATATAGCTACAATCTAACTAATAATTATATTGTAGCTATTTTAGGATTTATTTTTATTTTACAGGCAAATTTCAATTTATTTTAACTAGGTACAAAAGCTATTAAACAGTTATTAACTATTTAATAGCTACCTAGATAAAATAAAGTCAAATTTACCTGTAAAATAAAAACTAACCTAAGTTACAATTACACCTAACACTACACTATCATTAAATAAATTATTCCTATTTAAAAATAAATACTTACCTGTAAAATAAACCCTAAGATAGCTACAATGTAATTAATAATTACATTGTAGCTATTTTAGGATTTATATTTATTTTACAGGTAACTTTGTATTTATTTTAACTAGGTAGAATAGTTATTAAATAGTTATTAACTATTTAATAACTACCTAGCTAAAAGAAATACAAATTTACCTGTAAAATAAATCCTAACCTAAGTTACAATTAAACCTAACACTACACTATCATTAAATAAATTAAATTAATTAACTACAAATACCTACAATTAAATACAATTAAATAAACTAACTAAAGTACAAAAAATAAAAAAAATTACAAGATTTTTAATCTAATTACACCTAATCTAAGCCCCCTAATAAAATAACAAAGCCCCCCAAAATAAAAAAAATGCCCTACCCTATTCTAAATTACAAAAGTTAGCTCTATTACCTTACCAGCCCTTAAAATTGCCTTTTGCGGGGCATGCCCCAAAGTAAACAGCTCTTTTTCATGTAAAAATAAAATACAACCCCCCCCAACATTAAAACCCACCACCCACATACCCCTACTCTAACCCACCCAAACCCCCCTTAAATAAACCTAACACTAACCCCCTGAAGATCTCCCTACCTTGAGTTGTCTTCAGCCAGCCGACCACCGATGGAACAGAAGAGGACATCCGCAGCGGCCGAAGTCATCATCCAAGGGGCGCTGAAGAGGTCTTCCATCCGATAGAAGTCTTCATCCATGCGGCGTCTTCAATCTTCATCCATCCGGAGCGGAGCAGAGCCTTCTTCAAACGAGCGGATGCGGAGCCATCCTCTTACAACGACGCCTACCCGATGAATGGATATTCCTTTAAGTGATCCAATCAGCCAATCAGATTGAGATTGCATTCTATTGGCTGTTCCGATCAGCCAATAGAATGCGAGCTCAATCTGATTGGCTGATTGCATCAGCCAATCAGATTTTTCTTACCTTAATTCCGATTGTCTGATATCCTATCAGCCAATCGGAATTCGAGGGACGCCATCTTGGATGACGTCACGTAAAGGAATATCCATTCGTCGGGTAGGCGTCGTTGGAAGAGGATGGCTCCGCGTCGGCTCATTTGAAGAAGGCTCCGCTCTGCTCCGGATGGATGAAGATTGAAGACGCTGCATGGATGAAGACTTCGATTGGATGGAAGACCTCTTCAGCGCCCCTTGGATGATGACTTCGGCCACTGCGGATGTCCTCTTCTGTTCCATCGGTGGTCGGCTGGCTGAAGACAACTCAAGGTAGGGAGATCTTCAGGGGGTTAGTGTTAGGTTTATTTAAGGGGGGTTTGGGTGGGTTAGAGTAGGGGTATGTGGGTGGTGGGTTTTAATGTTGGGGGGGTTGTATTTTATTTTTACATGCAAAAGAGCTGTTTACTTTGGGGCATGCCCCACAAAAGGCCCTTTTAAGGGCCGGTAAGGTAATAGAGCTGTTAACTTTTGTAATTTAGAATAGGGTATGGGCATTTTTTTTATAAATGTGCAATTCGTTTCGGATCGATTCGGAAATTTGGCAAATTCGGAGATTCGTATCAAACCGAATTTCCGAATTAAAATACTGCCGAATTTACCAAATAAATCCGAATTAGTTCGGATTTATTCGGTAAATTCGGATGGCCATGGATTACACTAGTATTGTACAGTATATTAGGTTATATCACTCTGCTATGGGTTACACCTAATATACAGTACATAATACTAGTCTAATCCCACCTAACACTTACCGAAATTCCGAATTTCCGAACAGAATCAAACAGAATCCAGCCGAATTTCTTAGAATCCGAATGAATCTGAAACGAATCCGAACCGAATCGATTCAAAATTTTCCGAATTAGAATCGATCCGAACCGAAATTCGAAAAATTCTGAATCGAACCGAACCGAATTTTTTCGCCATGCACATATCTAATTTTTTTTATTTTGGGGGGCTTTGTTATTTTATTAGGGGACTTAGATGAGGTGTAATTAGATTAAAAATCTTGTAATATTTTTTATTTTTTGTAACTTATTTTTTTTTATTTTTTGTACTTTAGTTAGTTTATTTAATTGTAGGTATTTGTAGTTAATTAATTTAATTTATTTAATGATAGTGTAGTGTTAGGTTTAATTGTAACTTAGGTTAGGATTTATTTTACAGGTAAATTTGTATTTCTTTTAGCTAGGTAGTTATTAAATAGTTAATAACTATTTAATAACTATTCTACCTAGTTAAAATAAATACAAAGTTACCTGTAAAATAAATATAAATCCTAATATGATATCCTGATAGTGTAGTGTTAGGTGTAATTGTAACTTAGGTTAGTTTTTATTTTACAGGTAAATTTGACTTTATTTTATCTAGGTAGCTATTAAATAGTTAATAACTATTTAATAACTTATGTACCTAGTTAAAATAAATTGAAATTTGCCTGTAAAATAAAAATAAATCCTAAAATAGCTACAATATAATTATTAGTTAGATTGTAGCTATATTGGGGTTTATTTTAAAGGTAAGTATTTAGTTTTAAATAGGATTAATTTAGTTAATAAGAATAATATTTATTTAGATGTATTTAATTAATATTTAAGTTGGGGGGGTGTTAGGGTTAGGGTTAGACTTAGGTTTAGGGGTTAATAATTTTATTATAGTGGCAGCGGTGTAGGGGGGGCAGGATAGGGGTTAATAAATTTATTATAGGTGGCAGCGGTGTAGGGGGGGCAGGATAGGGGTTAATAGGTATTATGTAGGTGGCGGCGGGGTCCTGGAGTGGCGGTTTAGGGGTTAATATAATTATTATAGTTGCAGTGGGGTCCAGAAGCGGCGGTTTAGGGGTTAATAAGCTTATTAGAGTGGCGGTGGGCTCCGGGAGTGGCAGTTTAGGGGGTAATACATTTATTTAGTTGCGGCAGTGTAGGGGGCAGCAGATTAGGGGTGTTTAGACTCGGGGTACATGTTAGGGTGTTAGGTGCAGACATCTCCCATAGGAATCAATGGGATTTCGGGCAGCAGCGAACATGAACTTTCGCTATGGTCAGACTCCCATTGATTCCTATGTGATCCGCCACCTCCAGGGCGGCGGATTGAAAACCAGGTACGCTGGGCCGGAATTTGATAACTTGATATTTGATTTGATATTTGATAACTAGCAAAAGTAGTTAGATTGTGCCGAACTTTAAATACCTCTTTATTTTGTGTGGATATTTAGTTTGTCCCATGCTCCCTAGAGATGCCGAAAAGAAAATTCTGTAGCCTTCAAATGCTACAAATCAAATAGCTGGCTTAGGCACTTTGCAGCATTTTCAAGACCTAGGTTACAGACTGCTTTTTGGTCTCTCTAGGGAGCATGAAACAAAGCACACTTTTCACACAAAATATGGGGTGTTTAACCCCTTCACCCAAAACGACGTATATATATATATATATATATATATATATACGTTGTGCTATACTTTGGCTATTGTTCCGCACCACGTATATATACACGTTGTCGCTTCAGGATGCTCCAGCAATCTCGGCTGTTAAAGGGACATGAAACCCACATTTTTTCTTTCGTGATTTAGAAAGAGCATGTAATTTTAAACAACTTTCTAATTTACTTCTATTATCTAACTTGGTTCATTCTCTTGATAACCTTTGCTGAAAAGCATATCTAGATATGCTCAGCTGCTGCTGATTGGTGGCTGCACATAGATGCCTTGTGTGATTGGCTCACCCATGTGCATGGCTATTTCTTCAACAAAGAATATCTAAAGAATGAAGCAAATTAGAAAATAGAAGTAAATGTTGGGTTTAGTGTCCCTTTAAGTTACAGCCGAGATCTGGAGCTCCTGAAGCTTCAGGCCTCTCCCGCATATGGAGCCGGAGCGCGATCAGTGCTCCACCTCCATATGAGGGCAGATGCCTGATTGTTACAGACAGTGACACTGTGTGTGTCACCGTCTGTAACGATATTCTGCTGGAGCGGGCGGGAGGTGTGGGCGGGAGGCAGTCAGGCGGCCCAGCAGAGGAGGTGGGAGGGATCGGGAGGAAGTGGGAGGGGCCTATGCTGGAGGATTTTTTTAAAAAGGGACAGGGAGGGATGGCTCAGCTACACTACGGAGGGGTCCCTAAAATAAAGATTATGGGTGGGTGGGGGGAACACTAAGCTATGGAAAAATTACAAAAAATTACAAAAATGTAATAATAAATAAAAAGATATAATATATATATAAAAAAAACGTTTTTCAGGTACTGGCAGATAGCTGCCAGTACCTAAGATGGCGACAATAGTTAGGGCAGGGGAGGTTTAGATAGTTTTTTTTTTAGGGGGGATCAGGGAGGTTTGAGGGTTAGGGCAATTCTACACTGCATAAAAAAAATTAAATTAAAAAAAAATATATTAAAAAAAAAAGGTTTATTTGTTTTATTGGCAGATAGGGATCAGGGGGTGGGGAGTGTCAGGTAGGAGGCTAATCTCTACACTAAAGCTAACATTAACCTTTTAAGATACCTAATTAACCACTTTGCTGCCAGGAATAATTGAAGTGTGGTGCGCAGCTGCAATTAACGACCTTCAAATTACCAAAAAGCAATGGCAAAGACATATATGTCTGCTATTTCTAAACAAATGGCATCTCAGAGAAACTTTTACAAACGTGTTCCATGATTGCACAAGCAGTATGTAAATAATTTCTGTGAGAAACCCAACAGTACCAAAAAAAAATTATTTGATCGGAGAAATGGTGGCATGAAATATAGCAAAATGGGCCTAGACCAATACTTTGGGTTGCCTACTTAAAAAAAAATAATATATATATATATATATATATATATATAGTCCATGTAGAAAACAAGGTAACAGCACCACAGCACACAATCTTCTTTGAAAGGTGAAAAATCTTTATTTGAGGTTTAGCAACCGGTAAAAAGCGACGTTTCGGACCTACATAGTCCTTAATCATGCATGATTAAGGACTATGTAGGTCCGAAACATCGCTTTTTACTGGTTGCTAAACCTCAAATAAAGATTTTTCACCTTTAAAAGAAGATTGTGTGCTGTGGTGCTGTTACCTTGTTTTCTACATGGACTGTATACACTGGAGTTTGGCTGATACTCCTTGGTAACGTGCACACAGGTGGGAAAGAAATCTTACTAAAACCTATGGTGCTGGATTCAACTCACTTACTTCTTATATATATATATATATATATATATATATATATATATATATATATATATATATATATAGATTTGATAGGTAAATAAAAAAAAACAAGGCTCTATTTCTGGTTAAATAGAGTGATAGCAAAAATGCTATCAATGGTCTTTTAGGCAACCAAAGCTTACCTGCAAAACGGTTTATGTTTTAACCCCCATTAACCCCTTTAATTCAGGCATAGTTTTGTTTGCAGCAAACTCCCTGCTGGGCATTTCCATATATGGAAAGTGTTATCCAAATCATAGCTTCAGCAGAATTCAATCATGCACATGCACTGTAGGGGGCACAGTCACATGACACCTGACTAAAGCAGTGCACAGTATAATGCTGAAGCTTTCACAAAGCATGTGACATTATCCCCATGGAAATAAGCAAGCCTCTTGGCAATAAACAATAGCAGTACCTGCTGTCCCTCCTCAACCCACCTTACTTGCATAAGCAATTATCCTAGCGTGCACACTTTGTTACATTATACCACAAGGCTTGGAGTAGGACACCGATAAGGGGGTGGAGCAGGCTACACTTGGCAACACTAACGTGTAAGTAATTTTGCAGATTTTTGGACATTTTATTAAAATACTTATAAGCTTTTTTTACACTTTTTTCACACACTGTTTTACCTCATTTGATCCTGTTATAATATGCACATAACTCAAAATGTTTTATAGCTTTAATGTCCATTTAAAAAGGCACCTTTTGCCATGTTTAACATTTTATCACCATACTTAGAGATCGTTAATTCCTTATTTTAGAACAAACTTCAATATTCTAAACTGTCAATATTTAGATGAGTCAAAGAAAAAGAAAATATTTTAATGTTCCTTTAAATGTTACAGTTCTGTTGGGATTGCCCTCTCTAATTAAAGGGACATGAAACACACATTTGCTTTCATGATTCAGATAGAGAATACAATTTTAAACAACTTTGCAATTTACTTTTATTATCTAATTTGCTTCATTCTGTTTTATTATTTGTTGAAGAAGCAGCAGTGCACTACTAGGAGCTAGCTGAACACATTGGGGATTTAATTAAACAAGGCATATATGTGCAGCTACCAATCAGCAGCTCCTGAGCCTACCTAGGTATCCTTTTCAGCAAATGATACAAAGAGAACAAAACAAATTAGATAATAGAAGTAAAATGGAAAGTTGTTTAAAATTACAAGCTCTATCTGAATCTTGAAATAAAATAAAAATGGGTTTTATGTCCTGGTTGAGATGTAATGGGACAAATAGGTGTGGTAGATGAACATGCACCTCATGTGATCATATTAGTACTGGTAAGACTTTTACCTCATTTCATACAGGAGAGAATTTTGACACGAGAGGATGTATCAATTGCAAAAGCACGTATATTATATATGTGATAGATTGCACCCAGTGCTCAATGAGCTTTGTAGGTAGAACCACACGTGAGGTAGGCACACGTATCAGGGAACACCTATCCTATATCTCGGGAGAGAGACCATGTTCAGCTCTGTCAAAACATTTTCTTGAGGTCCACAATTAAGATGTCTCTAATTTACAGTGGAGGGCGATTGAACAGATCAAAAGACACCCAAGAGGGGGAGACAAGTTTTCTGTATTATGTAGACAGGAGATCTATTGGATCTTCAAGTTGGATACTCTCATCCCGAATGGGTTTAATTCGGAGTTTGACATCATTAACTATTGGAAACACTAGGTTGAGGCATAATTCAGGTTACATTATTTATGTGTATTATTTTATAGGTTACCCGACAGTATGCTACTAAATCCAGCATTCCCTTATTTTCTTTATATTCTGTTATATGTGTTTTACCATCATATGCAATATGGTTTAAAGATTTTCCATGATGGAATGTGTTTTTTGGTGTGCTATATCTATATTCACCAATTTTGGGTTTCTTAAATATCTTATAAACGTATAATGTATAGTCATTATAGCATATCCTTTCTATTTTTTTGGATATAGTCCATTATTTGTGGCATTAAAATATGAAACCACATGATATGTAGATATGCTCTACTTATAGTTGAGATTAACTCTATCTGCCCCCTTGTTGTTTTACCAAGCAACATGTTACACATTTTTTTGTTTTGTTTATCTACAACAAACTGTTAAGTGTTTTTTAGGTGGATAAACGGGATCTTCCATATTTATTGTATCACACATCACTGATATGTATATGTACCTTTTTGCATACTTTTGGTTTGTCAATATCATTCATGCTAATGTATATTTATCATATATCAACAGACCATGTTAGCCTATACCTAAATTATCTTCTTGCATATGTATATTTAGGTTACTGTGTTTATACCTTTAAATATAATTAGCTGTTTTGAATACCATTTGTTTTTAGCCAATGAGGTGTTTTCATATTTCTTAAATAGGGCACACACTTGTAGCCCATTATGTCTATGATTACGGTCTATTGACCGAAACAGGTCAGACAAGCCACTCAGCTTTGGAACAGCTCTCCCTTTTCCTGTTTTTACTCATGGAATAAAGTTTGATTTTTTATCTTCAAATTTTGGGACTTTTTGTGCTCCTTTTTCTCAAATAGTAATGATATCACTCTTTCCATTTGTTTACATACATTGCACTGAGCTTATCTGTATTATATTTTAATTAGTTCAATAAAGGACAAAAGATGCTATGTTAAACCAAGACAATAAATAAATATAATTAGTTCAAAAACAACTATTATATTGTGGAACTGCTTGATATAGGAATAAAATGCAAAGAGAGGGAGAGAATGTAAGCAATGTGAATATAAATAGAGTGAGAGGAAAAAAGTGGAAGAAAATAAGAGGGATTTTTTTTTAGAGCATAATCATCAAAAAAGATGTATGTGTACAAGGAATGTAAGTGATGGGAATGGTGCATGAATAAAGTGTAATAATTGCATAGTGAGCAGTAACCATTTTATTATACTTGTATCCAGAAGTTCTATGTCCCTTTAAGTATTTCCCTTCAGAGGTTGTTCAGTAGGTCAGTTATGGTGATTGGTTTATCCTTTATATATTGGCCAGTTAGGAGTGCATGTGAACTAGAGCTGTGGAAACATTAGCCTATCAATTAAAGGGACATTAAACATTTCTTGCTTTTGTTTAAAAAGTGTACAAGCAAATTCTGTAACCTAGGTTTCCTTCAAAATGCTGCAGACTGCACATCCTGTATATGCTAGTAGCGGACAAACTCATTTACAACTAGCCCTAACTTGCAACAAATGATGTGAGACAAGAGAAACATATACAGTATATACCAGGATTTAAATGTTTACAAATCATTAATATAGTAACAGTTTTAAAATGTTTTTTTGCTATTTTGATATTCAGTACTTTTTAATAATGCATTAGTTATAAATAGAGGTTTTGGAGTTGGATTTTACTTTCCTATATTTAAAAGTTGCTGATGTAATGGACATCATTTTGATGTTATTAAAGTAATTCCAATTAAAATGCATAATACAGATTACAAATATAAAGTTTAGCTGTATTCATAAAATAATTATTTCCTAATGTTTTCAACAATATTCAGACTTAAATATTGTGAGGTAGTAGGGAGTTACCAGTCATAGTTTTATTTCCCAGTTATCAGACATTCTCTATACTGAGTCAAGGTAACACAGACAATCTCATGTAATTTATTACTGTTGAACAAACCAACATAATGATTAATTTGCTTACAGTTCTTTAAATACTTTTTAGAAGAGCTATTTGTATTTTGCTATTTTAGTAGCAGCTGGTTTTGTGTAATTCACAGCATTTCCACTTGCTCTGTTTTGTTTTTTGTCCAAATGATTCCACAAGTTAAAGGGACACTGAACCCAAATTTTTTCTTTCATGATTCAGATAGAGTATGCAATTTTAAGCAACTTTCTAATTTACTCCTATTATCATTTTTTCTCATTCTCTTGCTATCTTTATTTGAAAAAGAAAGCATATAAGCTTTTTTTTTGGTTCAGCACTCTGGACAGCACTTTTTTTATTAGTGGATGAATTTATCCACCAATCAGCAAGAACAACCCAGGTTGTTCACCAAAAATGGGCTGGCATCTAAACTTACATTCTTGCATTTCAAATAAAGATACCAAGAGAATGAAGAAAATGTAATAATAGGAGTAAATTAGAAAGTTGCTTACAATGTCATGCTCTATCCGAATCATTAAAGATAAAATTTAGGTTCAGTGTCCCTTTAAAGGGACATGACATGATACCCAAATATTGAAGCACATGAAAGTGATGCAGCATAGCTGTAAAGAGTTGACTAGAAATGTATCACCTGAACATTTCTATGTAAAAAAAAAGATATTTTACCTCAAATTTTCTAAGTATTCACAACGCAGTGTAAAGAGACTTTAAAGTGAATGTAAAGTTTCACGAATGAAAGCCCTGTTTTTAAAAATATTATTAAAAACAGGGACACTTTCATTCCCGAAAGTTTACATTGCAGCTATTTTTTAAAAATACTTACCTTTTCTTCCTTGCAAGCGTGGAACATCGGAGCAGCGATCCCCCCCCCCCCCCCAGGTTGTCTCTTTTTACGTCAGAAATGAGGAATACAGCTTCCTCCAATAACGGCTTCCCCCCAGGGCAAACATTGCCAGAGCAAATATTGGAGAAAGCCGGATTCGTCATTTCTGACGTAAGAAGTGACGACCTGGGGCCAGGGGAACCGCTTCTACAGTGTTACGCGCTTGCAAGGAAGAAAAGGTAAGTTTTTTAAAAAACGGCTGCAATGTAAACTTTCATGAATAAAAGTACCCCTGTTTTTAATAGTATTTTTAAAAACAGGGCTTTCATTTGTGAAACTTTACATACACTTTAAGCAGCCAGTCAGGATGCTTGTCCCAGGACAAGCGTGGGAGTGTGCATCTGTCATGTGCAGACACAGTCATGTTATTGTCCTATTCAGTTTAAGTAAGTTAAATGAAATCTCATGAGATTTTAGTGAAATCTCATGAGATCACAGCAAAGGCTGTGTCAGCTTTTTACAGTTATGCTGTATCACTTTCAAGTGATTTAGCATATGAGTATTATTTCCCTTAGAAATGCAGATTTAATGAAATGCATGCCGAATGAAATGGAGAATATTAACCACCAAATAAAAATCAGCTATGCAGGATCTGTTTACAAGAATAAGATACTAAATAGTAAATAAAAAGATAGCTCTAATCACTATCAAATGATTTGTAATTGATATCAAAGGTAAAATACAAGTATGAAAAGCAGATGGTAATGTAGATTAAAAGGACATAACACCCCAAATTTCTCTTTCAGGATTCAGAAAGAGCATGTGATTTTAAACAGCTTTCAAATTTACTTCTAATATCAAATAAGCTTTATTCTTTTGGTACCCTTTGTTGAAGGATCAGCAATGAACTACTGAGAACTAGCAGCTGATCGGTGACTGCACATATAATCTTCTTGTGATTAGTTCATGTGATGTGTTCAGCTAACTCCCAGCTGTGCATTGATGTTCCTTCAACAAAGGATACAGAGAGAACAAAGCCCATTTGATAATAGAAGCAAATTGAAAAGTTATTTGAAACTGTATGCTTTATCTGAATTATGAAAGAAAAAATTGGGGTTTTTAACTGAATACCTCAGATATGGTAATAATTTAGATACTGACTTTTGGTCAGTCCACATAGGCAGATAAAATCTATTTTAAATTTTGAGGTTAACTGCCAGTATTATTACATCAATTATCTATAAAATGCTAACATATTACCCAGTGCTTGCTTTCATGGATCGTGTAGACTAGAGCATGCAATTTTAAAAGACTTTCAAGTTTACTTGTTTTATCAAATGTATTTTGTTCTCCTGGTATCGTTTGTTAAGAGCATACCTAGGTAGGCTCAGAAGCAACAATGCATTACATATTAAAAGTTTGAAAAACATTATTGATAAAACATACCATGATGCCCATATACAAATTATATTCATATTGTTTATTATAAACACAGCTTTATCCAATTGCAAAACACACACATGGGGGCCAAGTTATCAAATGTCCGACAGACATCGCTGAATGCTGACAGCATACGCTGTCGGCATTTAGCATTGCACAAGCAGTTCTGGCCACTAGCTGGGGGTGTCAATCAACCCGATCATATGAGATCGGGTTGATTGCTGTCTTAAGACCGCTACTTCTTAACTGCTGTTTCCGGCGATTTTGAAGGCTCACGTGGAAACAGGGGCATCAGGGGCCATTCGGCCCTTGATAAATCAGCCCCATGGACTCCATTATCCCATTTAATCTTTCAGAAATCGCATTCATTATCGGCAGCTCATAGTTTCATTGTAGGAAAATGGAGATCAACTCTTGTGTCAATTAACAGTCTTGGCTCTTTGATTGTGATCACTTTGTTAACAAAAAAAGGACGTTTCCCTATGGTTTTGGCGCCAAAATTAGAAAAAAAACAGTTCCAATTCCGTTTTTCGGTCAGCGTTCAATGATGTCACTTCCGGTCCAAGTCAAAAAACGTAAACGAACGTCACTATCGCTCCACTTCCGGTCCGCTCATCTTATTGATTTCATGAGATGTTTGTGAAAGTAAATGTAAATATTTGTACAAGAGTTCGGCATTGAGGCCTCTAGGCGTAACTGTATCCATCAGGAAAATCAATTTGGATTCTGTAGTAAGGAGTCTTTTTTCATAGTTACCTCCTCTCCAGGCTATTTTCTGGAGACCACAAAACCACATATCTTTTGTACTGTTTTTATGTTTCTCTTTAAAATGTTTATATATTGAAAAATCATGTTTAGGATCCTTTATCTGTAATAGATGTTCTCTAATTCGGTCCCTAAGGGGTTGTGAGGTTTGGCCAATATACTGTAGGCCACATCCACATTAGATCATGTAAATGACACCCGTGTCACAACATCTAATTGTGTCTCTAATAGTATATTCCTGTCCATTCACATGCGATGTAACATTTTTAACTTTTTACCAAATTTGCAGGCCTTATAGGATAGAGACGGAAAGAAACCAAATACCTTGGCACCTACTAAATCAACCTGTCTCATATTCTCATTGGTTGATGATAGTTTACTCGGTGCCAAGATGTTTTTCAGATTTTTCATTTTTCTAAAAATAAAATTAGGTTTCTCGCTTATTTTATCTCTCAAAATGCTGTCATTATGTAAAAAGTGCCAGTGCTTAGAGATAATTATTTTAATAAAATTATTAATTGTACTGTATTCTGTAATAAAGGGGACCTCCAATTTCTCATCAGTTATAGTACTTGATCTTTCAGGCCTAGTTTTGTATGTGAGGAGTTGATTTCTATTTAATTTACTCACTTCTCTTATCGTGTCATTTATAAAAGATTCATCATAGCCCCGCTCTAAAAATCTGTCTTTAAGTACTAGTGCTTGTTTTTGGAAGTCTTCATCCTGACTACAGTTCTTACAAATTCTCTGTATCTGGCCATTTGGAATATTTATTTTCCACCTTTCTAGATTGCAACTAGTATAATGGATGTAGTTGTTGCAATCTACTTTTTTAAAAAAGGTTTTGGATTTTATCCTTTTATCTGTGCTATATAGAGATACATCTAGGAAGTCTATGTGTCCTACTCCTCAGAAGTGAATTTCAAATTTGCTTCATTGTGGTTCATTACATCTAAGATAAGATTAAGAGATTTGATTATAAAAGACCCCATCAAAGTTAAAATAATTATGCATTAAAATGTATAAAATACCATCTAAAATAAAATCTTTCTTTTCTTTAGATAGTTGTTCATCTTTTAAGAGAAAAGATTTAATGGTGTCACTACCCTTATCATGCGGTATACTTGTATATAGAGATGACAGGTCACAAGTGAAGAAAATATAGTCATCTTGCCATTTTATATCTTTGGTTAGATTCAATAGTTGTGTGGAATCTCTAAGATAAAGGTCTAACTTATTGACATATTTTTGTAAACAGATGCCTATACTGTATATTCGGACAGATTACTTACTTATTAGATTATTATCGGTCTACCTGGGGGGGTTCTTTGTACATTTATGTACCTTTGGTAGGTAATAAAATATTGTGATTAGTGGAAAGGACGGAGATAAATATTTGTACTCATTCTCATTGAGAACCTTAAGTTCCTTATTTCTATTTAGCAAAGTGATTAACTCTTTCTTATATATCTCAGTCGGGTTTCTTTTTAGAATCTAGTATGTGTCTCTGTCCCCCAGTATCCTATTGGACTCTTTTATATAGTCTTCTCTACAGAGAAGTACTATGCCACTGCCCTTATCGGCAGGTTTAACCATAATGTTTTTATTTTTCTCTAGATTCCTCAAAGCTTTCATTTGGTGTGAGGATAAGTTCTGTTGGTATTTATTGGCCTTTTTCATATTTAATCTCCTTAAATCTTCACTGACAGCTCTTTCAAATGTTTCGATGGCTGGATCCTTACACCATGTTGAATAGAAATCAGATTTATTTTTCAAATGTGTATGTGAAGATTCATCGGTACTGTCTCCCATCTGTGTGTTATAGGATCTTTCTGTATTAGATTTCATTATTTTATGGCTAATCTCTCTTTCTGCATTGTCTTTGAGGAAGTCTCTATTTAATGTGATCTTTCTTACAAAGTCCTGTAAATGGACATATGTCTGAACTTATTAAGGCTTCAAGATGTGGCAAATGACAAACCATACCCTAAAACTTTTGTCTCCTCTATTGTTAAGGGTACTCCACTTATATTAAAAATACCTTTTAAGTTCTGATCTATTCTCACCATTTGTGTTCTGAGTGGAGATGTTCTTATTTTCTGGAACAGTACCTTTTTCTATAGGTGAAGTCCCAAAAATATTCCCATTAACCTTTTTTGTTCCTTTTCTGATCTTTATTTGTTTTACCTGTTTATTTTTCTTTCTCTTTCTGATTATGTTCTTATTATCTGGTATTAAGTCATCAGTTATTCTATCTCTTCCTCCTCAATAAATCTCCTTTTTGCTGGAGTATCTTGAGTATCTAGAGTCTTTCTTTTCTTTTCCCTCCCTTTGTCTATAAATTCCCACTGATTCCTTAAAAAACCTCCCTCAGCATTCACCCGACTGAGATATATAAGAAAGAGTTAATCACTTTACTGAATAGAAATAAGGAACTTAAGGTTCTTAATGAGAATGAGTACAAATATTTCTCTCTGACCTTTCCACGAATCCCGATATTGTATTACCTTCCAAAGGTACATAAATGTACAAAGAACCCCCCAGGTAGACAGATAATATCGGGCATAGAATCTCTGACAAGTAATCTGTCCGAATATATAGACATCTGTTTATAAAAATATGTCAATAAGTTAGACTCTTATCTTAGAGATTCCACACAACTATCGAATCTAACCAAAGATATAAAATGGCAAGATGACTATTTTTCCGCCACTTGTGATGTGTCATCTCTATATACAAGAATACCGCATGATAAGGGTATTGACACATTAGATCTTTTCTCTTAAAAAATAAACAAGTATCTAAAGATAATAAACTGTTGATAACACTATCATGTTCAACTCTAGGGGGCGAATAGGTTCATGAGTGTTATAATAAATGCTTTTGTAAAAGATGGCTAATACAATATCAATCACAATGGCAATGAATATAGAATCAAACATAAATCATAAGCAATAAAACATAAGTACAAAATCTTATCTGAGTCCAAATGGGGACCATATATATGGTCAATGAGAAGTAAAGTTCCAAGCAGAATTGATGAAATCTATAACTTAGATCTCGGCTTCTAGAAGTAAAAGGAATCCAAGGCAAAAAATCTGTAAAAGACGATCACAAACAGAGGGTGCCTCCTGGTATAATACTGTGATTACAGTGGGATGTATAGATAAGAATGGGAGCACCCTTTTGTGCTGAGTTGAGCAGACTGGGATCTCTCAGTGTCCCAGCTCACTGGTCCCTGATCGGGAGCGGTACAATTCCCACAGTTTCCCAGTGTCAGCCCAGGATAGGATAAAAAGCTCAGGCTTCCATTAAGTAAAATATTTGTTTATTTAAAATGCAAAATAAAAACTGAGGGTGCAAACATTCACCCAAAGTGTATAAAAACTGAGGGTGCAAACTCTCACCCAAAGTGTATAAAAACTCAGTTTTTATTTTGCATTTTAAATAAACAAATATTTTACTTAATGGAAGCCTAAGCTTTTCATCCTATCCTGAGCTGACACCAGGAACCTGTGGGAATTGTACCTCTCCTGATCAGGGACCAGTGAGCTGGGACACTGAGAGATCCCAGTCTGCTCCACACAGCACAAAAGGGTGCTGCCACTCTTGTGATTATAATTACAATACAAGACATCTATACATCCCACTGTAATCACAGTATTATACCAGGAGGTGCCCTCTGTTTGTGATATTCTTTCACAGATTTAAAGAAAAGAGAGATTTTATTTTAGATGGTATTTTATACATTTTAACGCATACTTATTTTAACTTTGATGGGGTCTTTTATAATTAAATCTGTGATACCGCTATGGGGACCAGATTCGCACCAAGCTATGCGAACTTGTACATGGTAAAATGGGAAAACATCTTTTGGGAGTCATGTCCCATAAGTGCGAATCTGGTCCTATATAAGCGGTACATTGACGACATTTTTATGATTTAGAAGGGTTTAGAAGAATCTCTTAATTTTATCTAATATGTAATGAACCACAATGAAGCAAATTTGAAATTCACTTCTGAAGAGAGTAGGACCCACATATACTTCCATTATACTAGCTGCCATCTAGAAAGGTGGAAAACAAATATTCCAAAAGGCCAGATATAGAGAGTTCGTAAGAACTGTAGACAGGATGAAGACTTCAAAAAACAAGCACTAGTACTTAAAGACAGATTTTTAGAGCTGGGCTATGATAAATCTCTTATAAATTACACTATAAGAGAAGTGAGTAAATTAAATAGAAATCAACTCCTTAGTTACACCTAGATTACGAGTTTTGCGTTACGGCTTTTTTTTTTTTTTAAATATCTTTATTTTTCAAGTGCAACAGACAGATGGAAGTAATTACATTCGGTAGTATTTACGTAATATATGATTACATGGCAAATGATAACATCAATTATAAAACAGTTGTCATGTCAATACTGTAGCCTGGATCTTGAAAAGTGATAAAAGAAATGAGCAAAAGAAAAAAAGAAAAAACAAAAACAAATTTCCATCGTGCACAATTTTTCTTTTTACCTTAAACACAAAATAATATTAACTTCCTAACTCTCAGCTGGCATAGTTCACTCTCCGACAACCTCCTCCCCCCCCCCCCCCCGGGAACTTCTCTGAACTAGTCTACCAGTCTCCTCGCAATGTTGCCTCTAAAACGTATTCTGTGTTCTTAAATGGTGCAATGATTATAGTACGCGAAGTATCTGGTAGTGTGTGAATAAAGGGTCCCCATTTGTTAAAGAAGGACTGAACCCTAGCATTCATGTCTCCTAAGCCGTCTGCTTGCTAAATAAAAAGTTGTTTTAGCAACGCCTGCTTTAGCTGTGTAACAGTGGGTGGATTTCGTTTGAGCCAATTTTGGAAGATCAGATGTCTCGCCATCAATACTATATTAGAGATAAGTAGTTTAATATGTTTGGGTAGGCCTAAGAAGTCAAGGAATACTACATTCTGAAATGTCCAATCTCCACAGGGACATTGTATTTTTGTCTTTACCCAGTGTGCCGTCATCTTCCAGAATCTGACTAGTTTAGGACAGTTCCACACCATGTGTTCAATATCCGCGTCTATCAGACTGCACCTAGGACACTTACTGTCCCTGTCTGCCTTCCATCTCTGGAATTTCCCAGGGGTAACATAGCTGTCGTGTATTAGCTTAAAATGGGATTCTCTCACCTCTGAGGAGAGAGTTGCTAACTTTACTCTACTGATGCTTTTCTCAACTTCCGCCGCTGTCACATCTTTTGCAAGCCTATCACTCCAAATGGAGGCTATCTTGTCTATGCAGGCTGTCCCCGCTAGTCTGTTCATCTTTGTGTACAATGGTGCTATAGAGGTGATGCCATGTCGAGCTAACTCTATGCTTTGTTTTATAGCTGTTTGGTCTTTGTTGTTCCCCTCCCTCCGTAGTGTGTCAAAGTAATGTCTGGCTTGCAAGTAAGCGTAGTGATGTGTTCTGGGCAGGTCAAACGTGTTTCTTAGGGTTTCAAAAGTCTGCATGAGTCCCCCCTCCCTTGTCATTGTTTGACCTACTGTGCGAAGTCCCTGGCTCTTCCACTGAAGAAAAGCTTTAGTCGATATACCTGCAGGGAACTCAGGGTTACCGCACCATGGCAAATATGCGGTCAATCTGTGGTTGCCCCCTAGTGTCTTGCAAAACTGTCTCCAAGCTCTCGCCGGTTGGGCCAGGAGCTCCATGTCTTTTAAGTGTTTGGTCGCTTGGGTTTGGGTCATGTGTGGGATCATCTCTAAAGCCCATGGTTTCGTCAGTTCATTTTCCAACCTAGGGTCAGAGAACTTTCCCCGTCCCGTCAGCCAGTCAATAACAAATTTACATTGGGCCACCCAGTTGTATAGTTCAAAGTTTGGTAGTGCTAATCCCCCCATCTCCCTTGGGGCGGTAAGCTTGAGAAAACTGACCCTGTGTTTCTTGTTGTTCCAAATAAATTTAAGCACCTTTCCCTTAATGTGATTTAAGTCTGATTTTCACAGTATTGCTGGCAGAGTCTGGAAAAAATAAAGCAGTTTGGGGAAATAGATCATCTTTATAAGTCCCACCCTTCCCGATAGGTTCAAGGGCAGCAAAGTCCACCCCCCAATCAGGCTGTCTAATTGTTTAAGCAAGGGACCATAGTTAATAGAGTACCATCTGCGTGGGTCTGTGTGTAGTGTAATACCTAAATATTTGAAGTTACCCTCCACTATCCTAAAGTCATAGCCGGGAATTTGTTTTTTACCTTTTGACAATAACCAGAGTAGTTCAGTTTTGTCAGTGTTGACTTTGTATCCAGAGACTAAGCCGAATTCATTGATTATTTCCATCAATTTTGGAATATTTTTTTGAGGGTCTTGTACGTATAACACCATGTCATCAGCAAAGAGCGAGACATGTAAGGTCGACTCGCCTATGCGCATCCCCTGCATTGTCTGCCTAATTTTTATTGCCAGGGGCTCTATAGCCAGGTCAAAAAGGAGTGGGGAGAGAGGGCAGCCCTGTCTAGTGCCTCTATGGAGTGTGAAGGGTCTGGTAGGTGTGCCATTGATTAGGAGGGATGCTTGGGGTTCTCTATAAAGATTCTCAATTGCTCTGACAAATGCACCTTCGATGCCCATCTTGCCCATGGTGGTGTATAAATGTTCCCACAAGACCTTATCAAAGGCTTTTTCAGCGTCTAAGAATAGTAGGGCTGCCTCGTCATGTGTCGCTATGTTCTGGTTATGTTGCGTTATGTTCCAATAGTGTTGGATAATTGTTTGGACTCTTCGGATGTTAAGTACTGAAGATCTCCCCTTAACGAAACCCGTCTGGTCCTCGTGTACTAATGTCGGGAGTATATTTGCTAGCCTGTTTGCAAGGAGTTTAGTTAGGATTTTGTAGTCCTGATTAAGCAGGGAAATAGGACGGTATGACTGTGTTAAAAGGGGGTCTCTACCCTCCTTTGGAATAATACTGATATTGGCTTCCGCAAACCTGGGGGAGGGTCTAACTTCACCACTGAGGAGACCATTGAACAGCTGCGTCAAAGTCGGGCCTATATCGGTTCCCATTATTTTATAAAACTCTGCTGGCAAGCCATCAGGCCCTGGAGTTTTCTCTAATGTTAGATCCTTAATTATGGTCAGAATTTTGTTCAAAGTAACGGGGCTATTGAGGCTGTCAAGTTGGGCTCTGTCAATCGTTGGTATCTGCAACTGTTCCCAGAATCTGTCTATATCCCTTGGCAGTACCTCCTGTGGTGAGTAGAGATCTTTGTAAAAGTCAGTAAATGCCCTTTGGATGTCTTCCTCCCTATTCAAAACTACGTCGCCCTGCTTAATAGCCAGTATAGGATTTCTTTTTGTCGACAATTTCGTCATTCTCGCTAGCAGTCTTCCCGTCTTGCTTCCGAACCTATAGTACCTAGCCTGTATTTTAGAGTGAGTTTTATTGGTTTGTTGGAGTATATAGTCATCTCTTGCTCGCTTAATGTCCTTGTATTTGAGTCTGTTGATTGTGTTTGGGTTCCTAAGATATTTATTCCTCGCATTTAAGATCTGTGCTAGTAGGAGTTCTGACTGTGCCCTGCTCTTTTTCTTGATGTTTGCGGCGTAAGCCGAGATAACCCCCCTCAAGACAGCCTTAGCTGTTTCCCAGAACAGTATAGGGTCACCTGCATGCAATTGATTGGTCTCTGCAAATGCCAGCCATTCCCCGAGGATGTGTCTATAGAAGTTGGGGTCTTTACATAAATACGCTGGGAACACCCACCTATTGGTTTTCCCCCTCCCGGGACTAAGTTGGATCTTGACTGCTATTGGGGCATGATCTGAGATCGTTATTGGGTCTATCTCAGCTCCCAACACTCTGGGGCATAGCTCTGTGGATATCAGAAAATAATCAAGTCTGGCCATGGTGTCCTTTGCTACTGACATGCAGGTAAAATCCCTCTGCTCCGGGTATCTGGCTCTCCAGATATCTTGTAGCCCTAAGGTTTTCTTGAAATTATGAAGTATTAGGGATTCTTTTTTGGAGTTTCTAAAACTCTGAGGGGTAACGGCTTTCTTATCTGGGTTATAGAATCTATCGGCAGGGACCTGAGGAGCAATATTGAAATCTCCTCCGACAACAGTGGGCAGCGTGGTAAACTGCATTATCTTAGCGTGTAATCCCCTCCAGAAATGTTGTTTCTGTCTTTGTGGCCCATACACTCCTACCAGAGCAAAGGGGACTCCCATGACCTCTAATTGAAGCATTACAAATCTCCCCTCCTGATCTATGTCGGTCTTAGTGATAGTGTACGTCAGGTGTTTTCTAAGTAGTATAGCCACACCTCTAGCTCATCTCAGTTCGTATGGGGTATATATAACTTCTCCCACCCAGCCCTGTTGCAATTTTTTGTGTTCAAGGTTCGTCAAATGTGTTTCCTCTAATATGGCTATGTCAACTTTTCTAGATCTTAGGTAACGCAGGATAGATCTGCGTTTTTGCGGAGAGGTTATGCCTCCCACATTCCAGCTCATAATATGTAGGTTATGTGTCATCTGTAACTCGGTTTGTGGATGGAATGTAGGATAAGAAATTGATTACACGTAGGTCCGATAACACAATGTGTAAGAAACATTTTAGGTGTCTTGTTTGTACTTTACCACCAGATTTCAGACTAAGAACATTTCCCTTTGTCGGAGAGTCCCGGGGGAAGAGGAGAGCATCCTTCCAGCTAACTAAAAATAAAAACAACACGATTAACAACATTGAAAACAAATTAAACAGACATTTCAACAGATAGCTTTTAGAAAACAGAACCAATTGGTTTTTTCTTTCCATTGAAATAGCAATCACTTAGCGTCTAAATCAATAACTGTGTATAAACTTATTCATTACTTTGCTGCACTTTATCCCCTTTAGTTGTTCTACTTTGGTATGTTGAGAATGATTTTCCCCTCAGTTGTTCAGGTCAGGTCTCTACCTTAATGATGTGATTGTGACTACCTTCGTGTTTCGCATCCCTCTATTATCTAGGGCCAGAAAGGGTCACCTCTCCTCAGAGTACGTGTCTCCCATATGTGTAATTTGTATTGGTGGAAGTCAGCCTATCAGTTCTAGCATGTGATCCTCTCCGCCCGCCTGCCAGCGGGGGCCAGCATAGGAGGGGAGTATAATGTATAGGGGCACTGGTACTAGTAGTGTGCTGGAGGGTACCCTCTCCTTAGGTGAATGACCTTCATAGTGGGGGAGCTTGGGAGCTAGAGCTAGGTAATCAATCATGTCATTCGGTAGCCTCTAATACTTTTCTACTGGCCGCTCACCAAAATTATAAGCTAAAAGGTATTTGCAGTATGAAACAGAACAAATGAACAAACATATTCCCAAAGGCGTTCATGTTACCATATTAACCACTGAAAGACAACAAAAGTTATCAACATAATGAGGGAGAGGGGTGTTCCCTTCCATAAAGTCTTTTAGTGAGGTAGACTCATGTAAATGTGGGTGTCTCATTAGTAAATTTTTCTAATTTTCCTCCCTCTCAGTGCTTATCAACAGGTCTTAGCATGTTACCAGTCCCTCAGATTGGGTTCTCCATCCTTTCAGGCTTCCTTGTCAGCTAGCTCTTGTTCAAGTCTCAGGAACTTTCGCAGATGTTTAGGGTCGTCGAAAAACTTAATTCCCTGTTGAGTCTGTAGTTTAAGTTTTGCTGGGAACAGCAGGGACACAGATCTCCCTGCCTCAATCAGCGATTTGCAGTAGGGAGAGAACTCCCTTCTTCTCCTGGAGATCTCGGCAGAGTAATCTTGGAAGATGAGGATTTTCTTCCCCTCAAACAGCAATGGGGAACATTGACGATAGGCTCTCAAGATCGTGATTTTATCTTTGAAATTAAGATAGCGTATCATCACTTGTCTGGGTCCCCTGGTTGTCTTTGGGTCTTGGTTAGTGATCCCTATTCTGTGGGCTCTCTCAGCTACACATGGTATATCCTCAGATGAGAGGTGCAAGAGAGTGGGCAAGGTTTTTTCTGCAAATTCTAGGAGGTCAGTGCTTGAGATAGTTTCTGGCAGTCCCACAATGCGCAGGTTGTTCCGCCTTGAGCGGTTTTCGAGGTCGTCGAGTTTGTCAGTTAATAACTTGTTTTGGGCCTCAAGCGCTATTATTTTGCTGGAGTTTTCTCGCTGCCTAATTTCTCCATCTCCCACCCTTTGTTCCACATGTTGGAGCCTTGAGGAGAACGATTTAAACTCAGATGACAGAGTATCCATTCCCGTTTGTAGTTGTTCTATTTTAGGCAGGAACAGGGCTGATATTTGGGACACTATAGGGTGGGTTTCCAATGTCTCTTCATCTGCAGCATCTGTGGCCATAACCTCTGCAGTATGAATTTCTGCTACAGCCTTGGTTTTTCTGTCTTGGTGTTTCTGTCTGCTCGACATTGTACCAGTGGTCTTCACAAAGCTGGAGTAGTACCTCTGCATGCAATGTGCCTCCACTCAGGGAAAGTGGTTTGCGCTGTAAGTGGCTCTAGGTGCCGTAATAAGGTATGGATTGCGGGGGGTGCAGCGCAGTGTGAAAGGCCTATTTCATAACCAGAAATCGTGCATTATTCTCAGTATCTTTCAGAGCCATATAGAAAATCGGCATAGTCAGCCCTCTTCTCTCTTTATTTGTCTTATTGTCCATTCGGAGGTGGCTTATAGTCGATCCCTACGCCTGAGGGTGTCTGCTTTTAAACTTTTATTCCCGCTTGTCATTCCTCAGTGATAGGACTTCTATTTCCCCAATGTGTAGTAACACCGGGTCGGTGCATGTATTTGGAGCGTCTCTGTACTCAGTGTAGGCCAGCCCACGTGGCTTAGAGTTCGCCTAAAAGTGTTTAAGATTGGCCTGTCGTATGGCTGTTCGGGTAGCAATGCCAGAGTTTATGTGCACCACACAGCAGGGGAGTCTGGCTATGTTCAGTTCGCAGCCCTTAAATGTGTTTTGCTGTATGTTAAGTGCCCCGGTTTCTTACCCGCTGTGTTTCCAAGATGGCGGCTCCCCTCTATGCTTTTCTCCGGTCTCTCACTCCGCCACTCCTCGGTCTTAATAGCGTTTGTCTTGGCAGCCTATAAGACCGGTACTGTAGGTTATCTGAGTGCGGTGAAATCTGAGCAGCAGTGAGGTGTTAGCAGTTGTTTCGTCGCGGCCGCGACTTTTCTTATTAGCGATTTCTCGTTCCGGTGGGGGAGCCGTTGGCTTTGACTCCGTGCTGCAATAATGTCCGGACAGGTCCAGTAGGTCACCTGTCAAGGTTGGCGAGCTTTGTGGGCTATTGAGGTGTAGGATTTAGGAGTTTATCAGTCTATGTCTCCGGAGCTCCTTCTACCTGCGTCCTCACTCTTTGCCCGCCCACCGGAAGTCTGCATTACGGCTTTTAACGCTGAAAAAATGGAAATTTCAGCGTAATGGCAGTAACGCTGCTATTGCGACTCGTGTCGGTATAGCTATACCGCAAGCATTTTAGCCTGTAACGCAACGTCCATTCCGCACATAAAAACTAAATTAAACTATTAACCCCTAAACCTAACACCCCCCTAACTTTAAATTAAAATTACAATATAACTATTTTTAAATAAATAAAAACTTACCTGTGAAATAAAAATAAACCTAACATTAAACTGTAAATTAACCTAACCTTACTATTCTAAGAAAATAAAAAATACTACCAATTAAAATATCTAAATTACAAATTTAAAAAAACCTAACAATACGAAAAAAAATAAAAAATCTAAAATTACAAAAAATAATAAACAATTACAAAAAATAAGAAACACTAAGTTTAAAGCTTAAAGAGAAACATAAAAACAGTACAAAAGATAAGTGGTTTTGTGGTCTCCAGAAAATAACTAAAGACTGGAGAGGAGGTAACTATGAAAATAGACTCCTTACTACAGAATCCAAATGGATTTTCCAGATGGATACAGTTACACCTAGAGGCCTCAATGCCGAACTCTTGTACAAAGATTTACATTTACTTTCACAAACATCTCATGAATCGTTGTAGTAGGGCAGGGTAGAATGTAGGTTTTTTAAGATATATTTTTTAAGATTTTTTTAAGACATTTTAAGAATCATTCACCTAGATTATGAGTTTTGTGCTAAATAGGGTGCGAAACTAACGTAAAAAAGGTGCATTATTTCACCCTCCGTAGCGATGCTATTACGAGTTAATGAAAAGCCTCCTTGTGCGTGCGATATGGTGGCATTAAGCTCCATACCGCACAAAATCAAAGGGCTGCTTCGATGTGCTTGTGCACGCTTTCCCCCATAGACATCAAACTAACACCTGCGATCGCGGAATGAAAATTCTCCATAAAAACATCCCATTGATGTCTATGGGGAAAAAAAAGTTACGTTTAAACCTACCACCCTAACATAAACCCCAAGTCTAAACACCCCTAATCTGCCACCCCGACATCGCTGACACCTAAATAAAGTTATTAACCCCTAATCTGCCGCTCCCCGACATCACCTCCACTTTAATAAAGTTATTAACCCCTATTCCGCCACTCCACGACATCACCGCCACTATAATAAAGTTATTAACCCCTATTCCGCCACTCCACGACATCACCACCACTATAATAAGCTATTAACCCCTATTCTGCCACTCCCCAACATCGCAGACACTATAATAAAGTTATTAACCCCTAAACCTCCGGCCTCCCACATCTCCACAACTAAATAAACCTATTAACCCCTAAACCGCCACCCCCCCACAATGCAAAACACTAAATTAAACTATACAATATAAAGATATTTATATAAATAAAAACTTACCTGTTAAATAAAAAAAAACTAAGTTTAAACTATAAATTAACCTAACATAATTATTCTAATAAAATAAAAAAAACTACCAATTAAAAATCTAAATTTAAAATTTAAAAAACCTAACACTATAATACACTAAATTACGAAAAATAAAAAAACACTACGCTTACAAAAAATAATAATTGAAATTATCAAAAATAAAAACAATTACACCTAATCTAATAGCTCTATAACAATAAAAAGCCCCCCAAAATAAAAACACCCCCTAGCCTACAATAAACTACCAATAGCCCTTAAAAGGGCCTTTTGTAGGGCATGGCCCTAAGTTAAACAACTCTTTTACCTGTAAAAAAATACAAAGTCCCCCAAACAGTAAAACCCATCACCCCACCCAACCCCAAAAATAAAAAAACCTAACTCTAAAAAAAAATAATAATCTACCCATTTGTATGGGCATTGCCCTTAAAAGGGCATTTAGCTCTTTTTCAAAAGCCCAAACCCTAATCTGAAAAAAAATTCCAAAAAATAAAAAAAATACCTAACACTAACCCCAGAATATCTACTCGCTGTTGCTGAAGTCCGGACATCCAGGCGGCAAGAAGTCTTCATCCAGGCGGTGACATCTTCATCCATCGCGGGGGTGTCTTCTTTCCTCATCCCGGCGGCGCGGAGCGGCGAAGACATCCAGCGTGGTGCGTCCTCTTCATACGGTCCCCGCTGTACACTGAAGCTTCAATGCAAGGTAGCCGTTTCAAAATGGCGTACTTTGCATTCCTTTTGGCTGATTTGATTCTTCAAATTAAAATCAGCCAATAGGATGGAGCTTCTGAAATCCTATCTGAATCAAAAATTATTCAGATAGAGCGTACAATTTTCAACAACTTTCCAATGTACATGTAATTTGTTTTGTTCTCTTTATATCCTTTGTTGCATATGTACATATGGTCAACAGCAGCAATGCTGCAACTGATTGGTGGCTACATAATTTTGTCTCTTGTTATTGGCTCGCCATTTGTTTTCAGATAGCTTTCAGCAGTTCATTGCTTCTTCTTCAACAAAGTATTCCAAGAGAATTAAGCAAATTTGATAACAGAAGTAATTTGGAAAATTGTTTGAAATTATATGCTCTAGCTGTGAATCATGAAAGAAACATTTTAAGTGTCATGTCCGTTTAATTATTGCAAACAATTTCAATTCTAATGGATTACAGTGACATAGAAAATGAATCTGAAAAAAACAAACAAAAAAAACCAAGATGAGTAGTCTTATTATAGTATAGTAGTCTTATTATAGTATAGTAGTCTTATTATAAAGTCAGCTGAGAAAGGGCAAAGGCAAAACTTTAAAGGGTTATCAAAGATATGAACAGTATCTTGCATAAAAAAACATTGAGAACTGCCATTTTATTAGAAAAACTTTGCAGGGTTTTCATATTTCAGAGCTGTTCTGAGAAAAACCCATTCAAATGAGTAATGGACTTTCAGATTCTGGACTATTTTGCTGTGTCCATTTACAGAACATTTGAATATAAGGTGGCAAACTGTAGCTGATCTCCAATCCTTCTGGCGAAATGGAAACAAAAGCGAAAGCTGCCAACGTAAATTAGAGGAAAATTAGGTAATGTATATAATGAATGGACCATCTTTTTTAATATGATTCATTTAACATGTGATGACAGATTTGAAATGACATTATAGTTATATTTTATATGTGCATAATATTGGGGCTAGTGAGGTGCATCTCCAAGGTTCAAAGATGGCCATAAGAAATATTTGTGTCTATTTCAACGAGATGTAAGTAATAAAAATCACTCTTCCCAAAATATTTCATTTTCTTGTCTCAAATAGTTCTGATATGAAGTTGTAAACAGCATGGAAATACAGCAGAAAAATAAAAATTAACCCCTGACATCCTAAAATCATGAGATCTTCATGACACCTCCTGCTTTGACCCTGCCCACAAAAATACCTTTGGGCCACCGCCCAGAACTTACCCCAGTTCTGCTATGACATGCCCCAACTCCACCAAATCCATCCACGACAGTTGCAGCCCTACACATCCTGATGTGGCCCCATCCACAAAACACCAGCTACCTTCCAATCAGATTGCTGTGTAATGAAGTCAATTTATAAGTTAGTTAAACTTACTTAATATTTAAGTTAGTCGGAGTGAGTTTCATTTTTAAACTAGTCAACTTTGTGAAAATAGGTCAAGTACTGACTTGAAGCAACTTCTGCCTGGTAATGACAAACACTGTGGGGACTGCCTGGGAGAAGCATAAGGCTATCCTATGAACTAGATAAGATAATACATTTAGAAAATATTGGGCAGACTTGCTGGGCCTATGGTTCTTTTCTGCCTTCAAAATCTATGTTTCTATTAGAGAATAGACTGCTTGTGAATTTTTAATTCTCTCATAGAATAAATGATTTAGGACCAGGTTTTGAGTGGAGCGGTATTTATCGATGCCGCTCACGAGCTACCTGCACTAGAAGTAAGCTTTTTTCGTGTGTTGCGTAGCACTTGTTTTACAAGTTGAAAGTAGAAAGGTTTTCACTTGCACGCTAAACTGATGTACGCAAAATGCAGAAGGTAGAATATTGCGACCGTGTTAACGTATTCCCCCATAGAAGTCAATGGAGCAAGAAAAGTGGGGGAAAACGAATACCCCACTCGTGCGCAAACCCGATTGCATATTCTCAGGTGCTCTAAATCTACATGAAAATATGAATATTTCACATTCCAATTTTCTTTACATAACAGAATATATTCTATTTATGTATAAATACATATTTCTACATAAATCTGATGGTATTTTGGTACAATATATATCTATGCCTAAATATATAGATGATTATATATAGGTATAGATATATACAGATATTTAAAGGAATATCTATTTATAAATACTTATAACATATTCTACTATGTCAAAAACACTGGAATGTGGAATATGAATATTGCATAAATATGCTTTAACATGTTTTCATCAACTTGACTGCAAAGGTCTCCAATGCACTTCTATATGTCTATATATGTATACATTTGTATTTATGTGTTCATATGTGTATATATGTCTGTAAATACATAAATATACACATATAAATACATGAATACATCTGTACACACACACACACATATATATAAATATATATATATATATATATATATATATATATACACATATGTATACCTACATATCCATCTTGAGACATGTATATGTATGTATCTCTATGTGCCTGTCTTTTTTTTCTAACCCCTGAGATCTGACATCTTCTAACCCCTGAGACCTTTTTTGTGCAATATTTTTTTTAAAATAATTTTTATTAGATTGTGTTATGAGCGTAACTGTACTTTTCTGTGTATTTTTTATGTGTTTTGTGACACTTTGTTGTTTTGAGAAACAGTTAACCAGAGCTCTTAGATCACGCTATTCCGACGTGTGTTAAATTCAGTTGCGCTCAACTTCCTACTTGTAATACAAGTGCTTCATCCGAATTACGCAAACAGCCGCGACAAACTTGGTATCGTTTGCGCGTAACTGTTAGCGCACCACTCGTAATCTGGCACTTATTGTCTTATAAATAACAAAAATAATTCCCTTGTGTATCTGCTTAGATTTCAGTTTTCCAAATGTTTTATAAATTGCACATTATTAAGTTCCAATGGGAGTTTTCTTGTTAGGGATGAGTTCAGCTCTTTACAATCCAGCTGGCCAGTTTTATTATTTATAGTAGAAAAAATAGCCACATGTAAGTTTCTTCCACATAAGTAGTGCAGTGCTCAGCTCTTCTTTAATAATTTGTTTTCTCTCAGAAGCAGCAGTTGATCAGAAATGCTACATCCTTCTTGCTTTATTATCCGCTTTAATAGATTGGAATGTTTTCCAGCAAAAGATACATGATGTTTACATGGACATACAAGTTACAGTATGCTGGGGATGTGCTATTGTAATTAATGTACAAAATATGCTTTTATCCTCTTTTTTTATTTCAAACTTTATTTGAGATATTAAAGGGACATGAAACCCCAATTTTTTCTTTCATGATTTAGGTAGAATAATTTTAAACAACTTTGTTGAAGGAGCAGCAATGCACTACTGGTTTTTAACTGAACACATGGGTGAGCCAATGAAAATAGGTATATGTATGCACTATGCAGCCACCATCCAGCAGCTAGAACCTAGGTTCTTTGCTGCTCCTGAGCTTTCTTAGATAAACCTTTCAGCAAAGGATAATAAAAGAAGGAAGCAAAATAAATAATAGAAGTAAATTGGAAAGTTGTTTAAAATTGTATGCTCTGTCTAAATAATGAATGTCTTATTATGACTTTACTGTGCCTTTAAAGGACATACATACGGACCGATTTATCAAGGGCCGAATGGCCCCTGATGCTTCTGGTTCCGCGCGAACCTTCAGGCTCGCTGGAAACAGCAGTTAAGAGGCAGTGGTCTTAAAACCGCTGCTCCTTAACTGGTCCACCGCCTCTGAGGCTGCGGACATCAATCCACCCAATCCTATACGATCAGGCTGATTGACACTCCTGCTAGCGGCCAATTGGCCGCGAATTCGCAGGGGGCGGCATTGCAAAAGCAGTTCACTAGAACTGCTTGTGCAATGCTAAATGCCGACAGCGTATTCTGCAGGCATTCAGCGATGTCTGGCAGACATGATACGCTACAGTGTATCATGTCCGCCAGACATTGATAATTCGGCCCCATAGTATTAATCACATGTATTGTACATTATGATAAATTGACACTACATCTGGTGCAAGTACAATAAACCACTTGAACAGTATCTCAGCTTTTGAATACAGAATATTAAAGTAAGAAAAAGATTATATAAAGGGGGGGAGGAAAAATCTAATTAAATTAAAGGTAAAAAAATACAATTGTAGCATATCAACTATGTGCTTAGGTTGCTGTGTCTCTGTATATCTTCTTAAAGGGACATAAAACCCACATTTTTTCTTTCATGATTTAGAAAGAGAATGCCATTTTAAACATCTTTCTAATTTACTTCTATTATCTCATTTGTTTTATTCTCTTGATATTCTTTGCTGAAAAGCATATCTAGATATGCTCAGTAGCTGATAATTGGTTGCTGCACATAGAAGCCTCGTGTGATTGGCTCACCCATGTGCATTGCTTTTTCTTCAACTAAGGATATCTAAAAAATGAAGCAAAATAAATAATAGAAGTAAATTGTAATGTTGTTTAAATTTGTTTTCTCTATCTGAATCATGAAAGAAAGATTTTGGGTTTAGTGGCCCTTTAAACATTTAAGAAGTGGTTGCTAACAGAGGAACACCTGTATATGTCTACCTCATGCCACTAATACATCAATTGAAATGTGGCATTAGTAAATCCTAGACCCAATAGATAGCTGTAATAAATGAACTGTCCAGTCAGAGGGCCACTTTGTGACTTCTTCCCCCACATGAACACTAATTAAACGTTTATGTCCGTTAAACATAGGGAGTCTAAATATGACAATCTATATTAAGTAGGTTGTTATTGAAAGTGTTTTCTGTCAATAGTTGTTCCCAATAGAATTTGACGCCCAGAAAATATGTACGCTGACCTCTTCTTTTCAAACCATATTTCTCTAGTGTTAGTAATTCTGTGGTCCTCTCTATCCACATTTGTTCAGAGGGGACAAGCAGGGATTTCCAGTTTCTAGAAATCAATGATTTTGCACCGTTACTACCTATCTGTAGTAGGTGAGACCAACATTTACACTTTTTCTTTGGAAGATCGTTTAGAAGTACAATTTGGGGAGATAATATTAAAGTGACTGAAAATAATTTTTTGAAGTATGCTTCTATCGTGTTCCATAACTTTTTAATTTTGGCGCAATGCCATCAAATATTAATCAGTGTACCACATTCCCCACATCCCCTCTGTTTTAGCCTTTTTAATAAGGAGATTGAAACCTTTTACACGTTCAGAGTTGCTGATTCCAGAACCTACTTAGCTACTCAAGCACAAGCTTGATTGACAGGTAAGCACATGTGTAGTGCATATCCATCAATACCGAAGTAGCTGATCTCAGAGATAAAAATGGTGGATAAAGAATGTACATTGATTATTACAGTGCAAAATGAATCAGTCTGTGGGGTGAACTTACCATCCTTGCAGGTGGACAGGTTCACAATCACACTGCAAAATGTATCATTGCACAAGAGGTTTGTTGTGCAATTCCGTCCCCCTGCTCCAGCACAACCAATTGCACTAGAGCACGGAATGTCATGGGGTGATTGATCTCGCCACTTCTGAGGTGGAGGAGAAGAAAAAGAAGCAGTTTTTGCTTCTTAAATATGTGGCAGCAGGCTCGCTAATGCAAACTTTCTCCACATTGCCGGAAAAGCTGCGAACACAGATTTACCCCTATGTTTTGCAAACAGGGTAAGAAAGGGAAGCTGTGTGTAGCGTAAAGATGTCCCTTAAACTAACCTTTAATAGAAATCATTGCAGTATGTATTATTTATCATTTTAAAAGTATTTCACCCATTTATTGTTTTAACTTTATAAAGGGTCCATTACTTCCTGTCACTACCCACAAGGAGGCTAGGGTCTCTACTAAAAGGCAAATATAGCTTGATGTCATAAATCTTCTAGAACAACATGCGCTGGCTTTTTGTTAAGTGAATGCTAGAGAAACAGGAAGTTAGTTGCCAATGCTCAGTAGAGGACAGAATGCAACTTACATTTTCAGCATGTCAGCTTCCTTAAGTCACTATAGGCAGTGTATAAACTGAGGATTTTTAAGTGCTCATTTGAAAGAAAACAAATGATTTGTTTACTGTTTTTTAGCACAAACTGTTTATTTTTAAGTTTACTTAACATACTTTTTTATAAAGAAACAAACACTGTTGCATATCCCTTTAAGCTCCATATGAGTTTCCTGATTTGCCCTTTGTCTTTCTCAGCTCATAACTTAAGATATATCTTCACTGTAAACATTCATGAAGAATTTCTAATCATTCACAGATATATATATATATATATATATATATATTGAACTCAAGGGGAGAGTATCCAGTAACTTATGGAATGTCCATTCCCACAGGATTGCATGTGCTAATGTAAATTTAACATCTGTTTCAACTCTGATGATGACCTTTGGTTTTATAGCTATAGCTGTTGTAAGTTCATTCATTTCCATATGTGTTCTGTAAACAAGTACATTCTGTAAAGATTTTTTAAATTCCAACAGAGACAAGGGACCTTCTAGAATTTTTAAGTGCATATTTGGTGATGAGAATATTATAAGCTATGTGCAGTAGTTTTCTCCCCTCTCAATATTACTGTATCAAATTGATTTATTGGAGTTGATAGATAGTATTACATTGTTATAGCTATATCTTTTTTAGGTGCAAGATATCATTATTATTATTATTATTATTATTATTGCTAAATCATTATTAATATAAAATAAATGCAACATCTAGCTTTTGGAATTTGCAAGATGTTTTTGTGTGCCATAATGAAAATATGTTTTAATCATCTGTTGATAATGTAAATGGAACATTAAAGGGACATAATACTCATGTGCTAAATCACTTGAAAGTGATGCAGTATAACTGTAAAAGCTGACAAGAAAATATCACCTGAACATCTGTATGTAAAAAAGGAAGATATTTTACCTCAAAATTTCTTCAGCTCACTAGAGTAAGTGCTCTGCTAACAGTTATACTTCAGCTGCTGTTCAGCTGCAAGTTGAAAATAATAATAAAAATAAAACAATAGCCAATAAGCATCAGTAGTGCTGAGGTAATGCTTTGCCTTTGCTGTGATCTCATGAGTAAAACTGAATAGGAAAATAACATGACTGTGCCTGCACATGACAGATGCACACTCTCTTGCAAGTCCTGGGACAAGTATACTGACTGGCTGATTAAAGTCTCTTTACAGTGGGGTGTAAATACTTAGGAAATTTGAGGTAAAATATCTTCCTTAGAGATGTTGAGATGAAGGGGGGTAGTTATCATCGTGTCAACTTTCCTGCCTTCGCCGGCCCAATACGCCCGCTTAAGCTCGCCTAACTTCGCCGCCGCGGACCTGAAAAAATACGCCTAAGTTATCAATAAATCTGTCAAAAAGCCGCGCACCAAGTACGGGGCGATGAGCAGCGGACTGTGAGAGTTATCACTCATCCGATCTCGCTGCTCTTCGGCTTTTTGACAGCTTTATTGCTAGCCTGTCACTAAGCACTCACAGTAAACTACACTGTTCTACCACCTATACCGGCGCCCCCGGAGCCCCCCGCAACTAAATAAAGTTACTAACCCCTAAACCGCCGCTCCTAGACCCCGCCGCAACTATTATAAATGTATTAACCCCTAAACCGCCGCTCCTAGACCCCGCCGAAACTATTATAAATGTATTAACCCCTAAACCGCCGCTACTAGACCCCGCCGCAACTATTATAAATGTATTAACCCCTAAACCACCGCTCCTAGACTCCGCCGCAACACTTATAAATTTATTAACCCCTAAACCGCCGCTCCCGGACACCGCCGCAACCTACATTATACCTAGTAACCCCTATCCTGCCCCCCCTATACCGTCGCCCTCTATAATAAAGTTATTAACCCCTATCCTGCTGATCCCGCACCTCGCAGCAACTAAATAAATAGTTTAACCCCTAAACCGCCGCTCCCGGACCCTGCCGTAACCTATATTAAATGTATTAACCCCTAATCTGCCCCCCCTACACCGTCGCCACCTATAATACATTTATTAACCCCCATCCTGCCCCCCACTACACCGCCGCCACTGTAATAAATTTATTAACCCCTAAACCTAAGTCTAACACTAACCCTAACACCCCCCCTAACTTAAATATTAATTAAATAAATCTAAATAATATTTCTATTATTAACTAAATGAATCCTATTTAAAACTAAATACTTACCTATAAAATAAACCCTAATATACCTACAATATAAATAATAATTATATTGTAGCTATCTTAGGATTTATTTTTATTTTATAGGTAACTTTCAATTTATTTTAACTAGGTACAATAGCTATTAAATAGTTATTAACTATTTAATAGCTACCTAGCTAAAATAAAGAGAAATTTACCTGTAAAATAAATCATAACCTAAATTACAATTACACCTAACACTACACTATACTTTAATAAATTTTTCCTATTTAAAACTAAATACTTACCTGTAAAATAAACCCTAAGATAGCTACAATGTAATTAATAATTACATTGTAGCTATTTTAGGATTTATATTTATTTTACAGGTAACTTTGTATTTATTTTAGCTAGTTAGAATAGTTATTAAATAGTTATTAACTATTTAATAACTACCTAGCTAAAAGAAATACAAAATTACCTGTAAAATAAATCCTAACCTAAGTTACAATTAAACCTAACACTACACTATCATTAAATTAATTAAATATATTAACTACAAATAACTACAATTAAATACAATTACATAAACTAACTAAAGTACAAAAAATAAAAAAAGCTAAGTTACAAAAAATAAAAAACATAAGTTACAAACATTTAAAAAATATTACAACAATGTTAAGCTAATTACACCTAATCTAAGCCCCCTAATAAAATAACAAAGCCCCCCAAAATAAAAAAATTCCCTACCCTATTCTACATTAAAAAAGTTCAAAGCTCTTTTACCTTACCAGCCCTTAAAAGGGCCTTTTGTGGGGCATGCCCCAAAGAAAACTGCTCTTTTGCCTGTAAAAGAAAAATACAACCCCCCCCAACATTAAAACCCACCACCCACATACCCCTAATCTAACCCAAACCCCCCTTAAAATAATCTAACACTAATCCCCTGAAGATCATCCTACCTTGAGTCGTCTTCACTCAGCCGAGCCACCGATGGAACTGAAGAGGAGATCCGGAGCGCCAGAAGTGATCCTCCAAGGGGCGCTGAAGAAGTCTTCCATCCGATGAAGTGATCCTCCAAGCGGCGCTGAAGAAGTCTTCCATCCGGGCGATGTCATCTTCCAAGCGGCGCTGAAGATCATCTTCCATCCGGGCGATGTCATCTTCCAAGCGGGGTCTTCAATCTTCTTGCTTCAGGATCGATCTTCATCCCGCCGACGCGGAACATCCTTCTTCCCCGATGGACTAACGACGAATGAAGGCTCCTTTAAGGGACGTCATCCAAGATGGCGTCCCTTCAATTCCGATTGGCTGATAGGATTCTATCAGCCAATCGGAATTAAGGTAGAAAAATCTGATTGGCTGATTGAATCAGCCAATAGAATGCGATCTCAATCGGAATTAAGGTAGAAAAATCTGATTGGCTGATTGAATCAGCCAATAGAATGCGATCTCAATCTGATTGGCTGATTCAATCAGCCAATCAGATTTTTCCTACCTTAATTCCGATTGGCTGATAGAATCCTATCAGCCAATCAGAATTGAAGGGATGCCATCTTGGATGACGTCCCTTAAAGGAGCCTTCATTCGTCGTTAGTCCGTCGGGGAAGAAGGATGTTCCGCGTCGGCGGGATGAAGATCGATCCTGAAGCAAGAAGATTGAAGACCCCGCTTGGAAGATGACATCGCCCGGATGGAAGATGATCTTCAGCGCCGCTTGGAAGATGACATCGCCCGGATGGAAGACTTCTTCAGAGCCGCTTGGAGGATCACTTCATCGGATGGAAGACTTCTTCTGCGCCCCTTGGAGGATCACTTCTGGTGCTCCAGATCTCCTCTTCAGTTCCATCGGTGGCTCGGCTGAGTGAAGACGACTCAAGGTAGGATGATCTTCAGGGGATTAGTGTTAGGTTATTTTAAGGGGGGTTTGGGTTAGATTAGGGGTATGTGGGTGGTGGGTTTTAATGTTGGGGGGGTTGTATTTTTCTTTTACAGGCAAAAGAGCAGTTTTCTTTGGGGCATGCCCCACAAAAGGCCCTTTTAACGGCTGGTAAGGTAAAAGAGCTTTGAACTTTTTTAATGTAGAATAGGGTAGGGAATTTTTTTATTTTGGGGGGCTTTGTTATTTTATTAGGGGGCTTAGATTAGGTGTAATTAGCTTAAAATTGTTGTAATATTTTTTAAATGTTTGTAGCTTTTTTATTTTTTGTACTTTAGTTAGTTTATGTAATTGTATTTAATTGTAGTTATTTGTAGTTAATTTATTTAATTAATTTAATGATAGTGTAGTGTTAGGTTTAATTGTAACTTAGGTTAGGATTTATTTTACAGGTTATTTTGTATTTCTTTTAGCTAGGTAGTTATTAAATAGTTAATAACTATATAATAACTATTCTAACTAGCTAAAATAAATACAAAGTTACCTGTAAAATAAATATAAATCCTAAAATAGCTACAATGTAATTATTAATTACATTGTAGCTATCTTAGGGTTTATTTTACAGGTAAGTATTTAGTTTTAAATAGGAAAAATTTATTAAAGTATAGTGTAGTGTTAGGTGTAATTGTAACTTAGGTTAGTTTTTATTTTACAGGTAAATTTCTCTTTATTTTAGCTAGGTAAGCTATTAAATAGTTAATAACTATTTAATAGCTATTGTACCTAGTTAAAATAAATTGAAATTTGCCTGTAAAATAAAAATAAATCCTAAGATAGCTACAATATAATTATTATTTACATTGTAGGTATATTAGGGTTTATTTTATAGGTAAGTATTTAGTTTTAAATAGGATTCATTTAGTTAATAATAGAAATATTATTTATATTTATTTAATTAATATTTAAGTTAGGGGGGTGTTAGGGTTAGTGTTACACTTAGGTTTAGGGGTTAATAATTTTTATTTAATAAATGTATTATAGGTGGCGACAGTGTAGGGGGGGCAGATTAGGGGTTAATAACTTTATTATAGAGGGTGGCGGTATAGGGGGGGCAGGATAGGGGTTACTAGGTATAATGTAGGTTGCGGTGGGCTCTGAGAGCGGCGGTTTAGGGGGTAATATATTTATTTAGTTGCGGCGGTGTAGGGGGGCAGATTAGGGATGTTTAGACTCGGGGTAAATGTTAGGGTGTTAGGTGCAGACATTTCCCATAGGAATCAATGGAATGTCTGGCAGCAGCGAACTTGTACTTTCGCTATGGTCAGACTCCCATTGATTCCTATGGGATCCGCCGCCTCCAGGGCGGCGGATTGAAAACCAGGTACGCTGGGCCGGAAAAGTGCCGAGCGTACCTGCTAGTTTTTTGATAACTAGCAAAAGTAGTCAGATTGTGCCGCACTTGTGTGCGGAACATCTGGAGTGACGTAAGAATCGATCTGTGTCGGACTGAGTCCGGTGGATCGAAGTTTACGTCACAAAATTCTACTTTTGTCGGTCTCTAGCCTTTGATAACTAAGGCGAATCAGCCTCGCCACAAATACGCTGCGGAATTCCAGCGTATTTGAGGTTGACGGCTTGATAACTAGGCCCCGAAATATTTCTAGTCAACTTTTTACAGCTATGCTTTATCACTTTCAAGTGCTTCAACATTTTGATACTGTGTCCGTTTAAAGTAAATGTTTATATATATATATATATATATATATATATATATAAACACACAGAGAAAATCCAGTAATTTTCCCTATGGTTCTTGCACCCAGACCTGTCTGGGGTTAACTGCCTGTGACTCTGGGGACAGCACAGATTCCTGTGAGTGCCCGTGAGCACCCAGGGTTGAGCATGTTACAGGGTCATGGGATGTGTACCCGGTCCGGTATGAGAGTGCAGTCTTCTTCCGTGTTTTGTATATATATATATTTACACAGTATATCTCACAAAAGTGAGTACACCCCTCACATTTTTGTAAATATTTTATTTTATGTGACAACACTGAAGAAATGACACTTTGCTACAATGTAAAGTAGTGAGTGTACAGCCTGTATAACAGTTTAAATTTGATGTCCCCTCAAAATAACTCAACACACAGCCATTAATGTCTAAACTCTTGGCAACAAAAGTGAGTACACCCCTAAATGGAAATGTCCAAATTGGGCCCAAAGTGTCAATATTTTGTGTGGCCACCATTATTTTCCAGCACTGCCTTAACCGTCTTTGGGCACAGAGTTCACCAGAGCTTCACAGGTTGCCTCTGGAGTCCTCTTCCACTCCTCCATGACAACATCACGGAGCTGGTGGATGTTAGAGACCTTGTGCTCCCCCTACCTTCCGTTTGAGGATGCCCCACAGATGACCAATATGGTTTAGGTCTGGAGACATGCTTAGCCAGTCCATTACCTTTACCATCATCTTCTTTAGCAAGGCAGTGGTTGTCTTGTAGGTGTGTTTGAGGTTGTTTTCATGTTGGAATACTGCCCTGTGGCCCAGTCTCCGAAGGGAGGGGATCATGCTCTGCTTTAGTATGTCACAGTACATATTGGCATTCATATTTCCCTCAATGAACTGTAGCTCTCCAGTGCTGGCAGCACTTATGCAGGCCCAGACAATGACACTCCCACCACCATGCTTGACTGTAGGAAAGACACACTTGTACTCCTCACCTGGTTGCCGCCACCCACGCATGACACCATCTGAACCAAATAAATGTATCTTGGTCTCATCGGACCACAGGACATGGTTCCAGTAATCCATGTCCTTAGTCTGCTTGTCTTCAGCAAACTGTTTGTGGGCTTTCTTGTGCATCATTCTGCTTCTTTCTGAGACGATAGCCATGCAGGCCAATTTGATGCAGTGTACGACGTATGGTCTGAGCACTGACAGGCTGACCCCCCACCCCTTCAACCTCTGCAGCAATGCTGGCAGCACTCATACGTCTATTTCCCAAAGACAACCTCTGGATATGACGCTGAACACGTGCACTCAACTTCTTTGGTCGACCATGGCGAGGCCTGTTCTGAGTGGAACCTGTCCTGTGAAACCACTGTATGGTCTTGCCCACCATGCTGCAGCTAAGTTTCAGGGTCTTGGCAATCTTCTTATTGCCTAGGTCATCTTTATGTATAGCAACAATTCTTTTTTTCAGATCCTCAGAGAGTTCTTAGCCATGAGGAGCACCATGTTGAACTTCCAGTGACCAGTATGAGAGAGTGTGAGAGCGATAATACCAAATTTAACACACCTGCTCCCCATTCACACCTGAGACCTTTTCACACTAACGAGTCACATGACACCGGGAGGGAAAATGGCTAATTGGGCCCAATTTAGGCATTTCTGCTTAGGGGTGTACTCACTTTTGTTGCCAACGGTTTAGACATTAATGGCTGGGTGTTGAGTTATTTTGAGGGGACAGCAAATATACACTGTTATACAGGCTGTACACTCACTACTTTACATTGTAGCAAAGTGTCATTTGTTGTCACATGAAAATATATAATAAAATATTTACAAAAATGTGAGGGGTGTACTCACTTTTGTGAGATACTGTATATATGTAAAGAATATATCTACAGTTAAACGCTGCATTGCAAAATATCTGCACACAATAGGCTAGATTACAAGTGGCACGCTATTTAGTGATTTTGCTCATGCTGCAAACAACACTAGAAGTAAACTTGTAATGCACTTGGGCTTGTGCTCGTAATACAAGTTGAAAATAAATTTTTTGCTTGCGAGCAAAACCTGATGTGCTAACTTCAGGACTTATGATATTGTGACCGTGTTAACGCATTCATCCTAAATACTTCAGTGGAGGACTTTATGAAAAAAACAAACACTTATCGCTTGCATGCTAAACCTACACCATGTTAGACCAAATGTGCTCAACCCAAAGTGACTTAAGAATATTTAACATTCGAATGTTCTTCACATAGAAGAGCATGTATGTTTATGTTTTAAACATTAACAGGTAGATTATGAGTTGTGCGTTCGTGTTTTAACGCTGAGAAAATGGCCATTACAGCATTAAAACAGCAACACAGCCATTGTCGGTATAGCTGTACAGCAACCCTTTTAGAGTGAAACACAAAGTCAGTCCCGCACTCAAAAATTTATGTTTTTTCATAGGATTTCCATAGCTCTGCCATTGAGACTTTTGTGGTGAGGCTAAAAAGCTTGCGTTAATCTGCCGCTCCTGACATCGCCGCCACTAATAACATTTATTAACCCCTATTGTGCCACTCCCCAACATCGTTGCCACTATACTAAAGTTATTAACCCCTATTCCCCCGCACCCCAACATTGCCCACACTATAATAAATATATTAACCCCTATTCCGCCTCTCCCTGAAATCGCCGCCACTAAGTAAAGTTATTAACCCCTAAACCTCTGGCCTCCCACATCACTACCACTAAATAAACCTATTAACCCCTAAACCGCCAGCCCCCCACATCGCCAAAAAGTAAATTAAACTATTAACCCCTAAACTTAACAACCCCCTAACTTTACATTAAAATTACAAGATCCCTATCTTAAAAGTTTGGCGGTAGCTGTGAAAACCAGCGTTAGAGGCTCCTAACGCTGGTTTTTTACGGACTCCGGTATTTAGAGTTCAGTTACCGACACTCAAAAATCACCCAACGTACAAAACTCTACCGACAGCTCAAACCCAGTAGTTAACATATACCGACAAAATAAACATCCACGAATCACAAAACAAATATTACACAAACTACACTTACACTCATACAAACACTACACTATTTTTATTTTTCACATTTAATCATTTTTAATCCAAATACAAAGGATCAAAGTTGCGAGATCTCGGGTGTTAGAAAAAAAACAACACAAATCCATTTTCCCATTGACTTACATTGACACACGGGAAAAGACCCTCATATAGCTACATCTAACTAATAAGATTATCACAAACATACACTCATCGATGCATACAAACAATATATACCACATTACATACACAAACAAGTTATTTATTATAAAATGAACACGATTTAGTTACTTTTTCACACAAGCTCATGACGTCACTCACTTTACGAGGAAAACCAGTCTTTGAAAAAAAAAAATCAAAAATTTGGAGCCTCCATTGACTTCTATGGGGAAGACGTGCTTGTGCACGCGACAGACAGATTTCCATAACGCACGCAAATAGCATAGACAAAAAAACTCCAAATACCAGCGCTAGAAATAGGAAAAAAATACATGCTTTTCTGCGTTAGACACAGCTATGATAAATAGATCAAGAAATGACTATTTCCCTATGGTGGACTTATGGATTTTAATTATTGAATATTCACAACACCATTAAATTGTTTCATACTTTTATATTACATCAACTACAAATCAACATCACTAGTAACCAACTTATTTTTTAAAAAAAACACATTTAAACGGACACAAAAATAATTACAACATTTCAGGATTCACAAACAGTACACAATGGGAAACACCTCTCATTTACCTTTATTATTGCATTTCATTTATTCAACTCATATGCTTGCAGCAACTGCATATCTACATAGGCATAACACATGATCAGCCATGGATGCACATACATTACTTTTAGCATTCACTCATACATGTGCATTCAAATGATGGGGGAAAAACACATTACATTCTCTATAGGAATCACTAAACAGAACATATGGATTTTACTTTACTTTTAACATCATGATTCACTCACAATATACCATTAGGAATTACGTACAAGAACAACATCATTACACCAGATTACAGATGTCACTTTATGGGAAGGAACAACAATGCCAGACCGCTATATAGAAGTCAGCATATGTGGGACACAATCACAATATATACGTAGATGTACATAACACGCATCACCCATCACGCAACCACAAAGCACACATTTATATTTTATTCAGCACACAATAACAATGTAGCACAATACAACAACACAATGAGGATTTCAGAACTACATAGGCAGGTTAATAATATGATGACGTCATTAGAAGATTCAACCATACACATTACAGATTCACGACTGTACCGCCCCTTTCACAAATTTAACACTCAATACTACAATACAACATATACGTAAACAACAGTTTGGAACAGCATTATTAGGGAGATTTTAATGGGACAATTAATAAATATTGTCAGCTCGCAAATCACTTATATATATAATACTACAGATGACAGCCGGAAGTTATTCAGTATTAGTGCCATTTGAATGGGACGCATACAATATTGACATCTCGGCAATCACTTATATATACAATACTACAGATGACAGCCGGAAGTGCTTCAGTATTAGTGCCATTTTTATGGGACGCATACAATATTGACAGCTCGGCAATCACTTATATATACAATACTACAGATGACAGCCGGAAGTGCTTCAGTATTAGTGCCATTTTTATGGGACGCATACAATATTGACAGCTCGGCAATCACTTATATATACAATACTACAGATGACAGCCGGAAGTGCTTCAGTATTAGTGCCATTTTAATGGGACGCATACAATATTCACATCTCGGCAATCACTTATATATACAATACTACAGATGGCAGACGGGAAGTTCTGAATTATTATTGCGATTTTAAAGGGACGCATACAATATTGACATCTCGGAAATCACTTATATATATAATACTACAGATGGCAGACGGGAATTTCTGAATAATTATTGCGATTTTAAAGGGACGCATACAATATTGACATCTCGGCAATCCCTTATATATATATAATACTACAGATGGCAGACGTGAATTTCTGAATAATTATTGCGATTTTAAAGGGACGCATACAATATTGACAGCTCGGCAATCACTTATGTATACAATACTACAGATGGCAGATGTTACTTTATCGTTTTCAAACAATGTTGCAGCAACATTGATCGATCACATTTGATGCACATTATACACAACTATGCACTTTCATTCATGTTAGCCTGGACGTGTGCTTGTTACTATAAGATCGCGTTTAAGAAATATTGATTACGCATATGATCAAACATTACAAACATGCACTGTATGTGTGATATTTGACACTTTCACATTGAGATTCATTGGGGGAAAACAACATTTCAGCAAACACCAAAAAAACGCCCACTGTGAAAGCATTCGCGCCGCTCACATACAAACAAGTGAATACAATCAGCAATCATTACAAACTCACTACCATTGGACTAATTGTACTATAAATCCCCCAAACAACATGGCCAAAGCATCACTTGTGATCCACATCAGATCAAGTGCTTACCTTGTTACGCTGTTTTGAAAGATGGATGACGATGACATGGTAGACGCTGCTGGTGCTGCTATTGGCGAACTAGCTGTTGATCGAATCAGGCAGCCTCGGTGGCTCAGACTGAGACGAAGGGGTCATCTGGTTCGAGGTCCTCGTGTCTACAGGGTGAGACCCACCTTGGAAAACATGAGCGACTTTGAGGTTTATGATAAGTATCGGCTCAATCGCGAACAGCTCATTGGCCTTTACGATCTTCTTAAACCTCATTTGGAGCCACGTATAAGAATAAGGACTGCTGTTCCCGGCATGAGTAAGATGCTAAGTTGTCTATACGTCCTGGCCTCCGGGAGTTTTCAATCCGGAGAAATGTACATGCATGGCCTGGCTCAAGGTACATTCTCTGTGGTGTTTGATAAATTTCTGGACACCATGGTACGGATCAGTAAGCAATACATAGGATTCCCACAAAATGATGGTGATTGGAGGCACCTGAAGCGGGAATTCTTTGATATTGCTCAATTGCCCAACGTCTTGGGAGCCATAGATTGTACCCACATTGCGCTGCGTGCTCCAATTGATGACTTGCCCTTCAGAAATCGCAAAAATTTTCATAGCCTCAACGTGCAGTATGTTTGTGACGCACAGATGAGGATTATGCATGTGTGTGCGAATTATGGAGGAGCTAGTCATGATGCCCGCATCCTCTTTCAGTCGTCCCTGTGGAGACCGTTTGAGGAAAGACAAATGCCCCCTGGTTATCTCGTTGGTGAGTATTTGTGCACAACATGGTTAATTAGTTTGACAATTGCCACTGTAGTTTTAAAATGTTAGCGTCATGTTCAGCTATAGGATGCAATTTAACCATTTATTTTTATTTCCGCTAATGTCTAGTTTTAGTTCAATGCAGATATGTAGCATGTCTTACCTTAAATGCTCAGATAGAGAATGCAATGTAACCATTTAGTTTGCATTTTTCACAGAAGGTCTGGTTTAGGAGAAATACGCATATGTAGCATGTCTTAGCTGAAATGGGAATATATTAGCTAATGCAATTTAACCATGTCATTGTCTCTTTCCGCAAATGTCTAGTTTTAGTTCAATGCAGATATGTAGCATGTCTTACCTTAAATGCTCAGATAGAGAATGCAATGTAACCATTTAGTTTGCATTTTTCAAAGAAGGTCTGGTTTAGGAGAAATACGCATATGTAGCATGTCTTAGCTGAAATGGGAAGATATTAGCTAATGCAATTTAACCATGTCATTGTCTCTTTCTGCAAATGTCTAGTTTTAGTTCAATGCAGATATGTAGCATGTCTTACCTTAAATGCTCAGATAGAGAATGCAATGTAACCATTTAGTTTGCATTTTACACAAGGTCTGGTTTAGGAGAAATACGCATATGTAGCATGTCTTAGCTGAAATGGGAAAATATTAGCTAATGCAATTTAACCATGTCATTGTCTCTTTCCGCAAATGTCTAGTTTTAGTTCAATGCAGATATGTAGCATGTCTTACCTTAAATGCTCAGATAGAGAATGCAATGTAACTATTTAGTTTGCATTTTACACAAGGTCTGGTTTAGGAGAAATACGCATATGTAGCATGTCTTAGCTGAAATGGGAAGATATTAGCTAATGCAATTTAACCATGTCATTGTCTCTTTCCGCAAATGTCTAGTTTTAGTTCAATGCAGATATGTAGCATGTCTTACCTTAAATGCTCAGATAGAGAATGCAATGTAACTATTTAGTTTGCATTTTACACAAGGTCTGGTTTAGGAGAAATACGCATATGTAGCATGTCTTAGCTGAAATGGGAAGATATTAGCTAATGCAATTTAACCATGTCATTGTCTCTTTCCGCAAATGTCTAGTTTTAGTTCAATGCAGATATGTAGCATGTCTTACCTTAAATGCTCAGATAGAGAATGCAATGTAACCATTTAGTTTGCATTTTACACAAGGTCTGGTTTAGGAGAAATACGCATATGTAGCATGTCTTAGCTGAAATGGGAAGATAGAGAATTATATTGAACTAGATTATTCTTTTAAAAAATAAACATTTGTTAGTGGATTATCGTGTACAAAAACTTTTATTGGACTCAAAATACTATTTTGAGGATTCAGTTTGAATTATGTTCTGTTCATAATTTATAGGTGATTCTGGGTACATGAGCCGGCCTTGGCTTATTACCCCCTTGCGTAGCCCGACTGATGTGTCTGAGGAGCGCTACAATAGGGCTCATAAGAGAACCAGGGCGGTGGTTGAACGAATGTTTGGGCTCCTGAAGATGAGGTTCAGGTGCCTTGACCGGTCGGGAGGAGCCCTCCAGTACAACCCAAAGAAGGTGGCTAAGATCGTTGTAGCCTGTAGTGTCCTGCATAATATTGCACAGCGGGCTGGGATGCTGCAGGGCGTCCAGGCACACCGAAACCTCCTCAGAGATGAGGAGGATGATCCTGTTCTAGAGGGGCCATTCTGGGACGAGGGGCTCAATGTCAGAGCAGACATCATCAACCGCCACTTTAGACGGTAAATAATAAAAGTTAGACTGGAGTATTGTCAATAGATGTGAACTCTAGGGAAATGACAAGTAGAGAATTGTGCAAACATGTTATGATTGTTCATCAAATGCTAAAAATGTGTTTCATTTATTAATATAGGTGATGCTCTGGTCATTGGGTCCTGTAGCGAGTCTTTGCCACCTGGTTTTTAAAGAGGACATCAGCTGGTAAGTATAAATGTATGGACTGTTGCTGGCATGAATTGTACACAAATACATCATATGGCATACATTTTCTAAACTAGTATTTAGTTTACACATTACTTAAAATGTACATACTCAGAAAGGGATACTCTAGCATAACTATCCTCTAGCATGACTATGGTTCAATGTCACACATTAGAGGTTCGTTCTGCTCAATATGCCTCATCTTCACACTTGATAGAACATAACACAAGATGCTACACACGCTTAGTAAGCTAGTGACAGAAATTGATTCAGAAATGGGGGGTGGGAGAGGGGTACAGAACTGATTCACACACTTGTAGTAATAATTTTTATTAAAATTTTTCTGCCATTAGGGAGTTGACTTAATCTAAAGACTGAAAGGGAAGAATTCAAAGCCTGACAGTGAAGATTGCCCAGACTGACAGTGGAAAAAGCCAAGATTGAAATTGAAGTATACCAATGGGATCATGTCTAGCATTATCTTTCCAATCTGCTGACCTTGAAAACCATACAAAGACATGTTCACATGGTAAGTGCCAACTATTTGATAGAATAAGGCTGTGGAGGCATCATATTGGAGACACTTATATTATTTTCTAATTTTTAGATGGTATTTCACAGTCCTCTATTTTTGAAATGATGAATAAGACACCTATTGAAGATCACCTGTTTACCCCTGAATTGACTTTCAAAGACCATGCATTATCCAGGTTGGTTTACCAATGCATGATAGTGAAGAATGTAGAATATTAGTAGCTTACATACATTAGTCATACTTTGTTCACAATGAGATATTTAGGTATCACAATCAGACACTTAGATGATTTTCTAATTTTTAGATTGGATTTTAATCCTCTATTTTATGAAATGATGAATAAGACACCTATTGAAGATCACCTGTTTACCCCTGAATTGACTTTCAAAGACCATGCATTATCCAGTTTGGTTTACCAATGCATGATAGTGAAGAATGTAGAATATTAGTAGCTTACATACATTAGTCATACTTTGTTCACAATGAGATATTTAGGTATCACAATCAGACACTTAGATGATTTTCTAATTTTTAGATTGGATTTTAATCCTCTATTTTATGAAATGATGAATAAGACACCTATTGAAGATCACCTGTTTACCCCTGAATTGACTTTCAAAGACCATGCATTATCCAGGTTGGTTTACCAATGCATGATAGTGAAGAATGTAGAATATTAGTAGCTTACATACATTAGTCATACTTTGTTCACAATGAGATATTTAGGTATCACAATCAGACACTTAGATGATTTTCTAATTTTTAGATTGGATTTTAATCCTCTATTTTATGAAATGATGAATCAGACACCTATTGAAGATCACCTGTTTACCCCTGAATTGACTTTCAAAGACCATGCATTATCCAGGTTGGTTTACCAATGCATGATAGTGAAGAATGTAGAATATTAGTAGCTTACATACATTAGTCATACTTTGTTCACAATGAGATATTTAGGTATCACAATCAGACACTTAGATGAATTTCTAATTTTTAGATTGGATTTTAATCCTCTATTTTATGAAATGATGAATAAGACACCTATTGAAGATCACCTGTTTACCCCTGAATTGACTTTCAAAGACCATGCATTATCCAGGTTGGTTTACCAATGCATGATAGTTAAGAATCACAGGAAGAATGTAGAATATTAGTAGTTTACATACATTAGTCAGACTTTGTTCATAATTAGATATTTATGTATCACAATCAGACAAAGGAATACATATTATAGTTGATATAGAGGTATTTGAATGGACATTAAATATTACATTTATGTTCAGCATACATATATATTTATTATTTAAATGTGATATACATTATTATGTATAATTAGAAATGCTGATATTTAAATGTAATTTTTATTACACAATATAATGGTGTATGGTTATTTTGGTTTTTACTCCAAAAATTGTATTCATAAATATCTTTATAAAATTTAGCACAAAGTTAAAGCATAGACACAAGATGATTGTAAATGTATTTTATGAATATTTTACAACGTGTGTATTAACTTTGTAAAATTTTGTTTTTTAATTTCAGATTGTCATCTGATGACTTCCAAGAATATTTTTTTGTTTTTGTTTTTGTTAAAAAACACTTTTTATATTTAAATGTTAATAATCAACATTTTATTATTAAATACCCTCTTTTGAACAGATTATGATATATATCCCTATAATCTGTCAATAAAAAACAATTTGACTCCCATGACTGGTAGTTGTCTATTTGACAAGCACATGCATAAGATCAAATTATGCATTAATTTTTGAAAATCCACTGATTCAGAGAATATTAAATTAAACTATCTTTTTTAAATTAATTGGGGAGTGAGATCCATCGATGCTTTTCTTGTGAAATTCTTAGATGTTAAAATAATTTCGGATATGTAGTCAGAATTTGACATATATTTTTTTGTTTCACTTTTAAGAAGGGGAAGTGGTTCACTTACATTAAAGTGACAGTGTTGTTGAATGTAAAATTAATTTGATAAGATCTTGTATCTTCCTTAGGTATCTCAAAACATTATTTTATTAAATTTATAAATTTTAAATTTATAAATGCTAGGTCATTTAACTTCATATTTTGCACAAGCTAGTTATTGGATGCCATGTTAATAGATTTTATTTTCTAGTGGAGTCATTTAAAGGGACATTTAACTATAGTTATTAATATTAGGTAGTTTTTAAAATCTTACCTCTTGGGTTAGACATCACATATCTATATATAATTTTCATTCCCCTTTAGTTTCTTTCGACAATGTTAAATCAACATTCCGAATGTTTTGGTCCTTAAAGGGACATTCACAAAGTATATTGTGTATTTAATTTTTAAAAATCATAAAAGAATTTAAACATATTTAGAAAGTACTATAGAATTACATTCAGTCTTTAAATATACTTCGAAAAAGATACATCAATGCACATATCTTAGTCAATTACATAAGGCATCTATGTGCAACCAACAATCAGCATCAAAATAGCCTATGTAGATATGTATTTAATCCAAGAATATATATAATTACAATCTAATGATTGAATAACAAAACATATTAAGTTGTTCAAATATTATAATCTTATCCAAAATGCATAAATAACATATAGCTTAATGTCCCTCTAAGCTGAAGACTGCGAAATACATCCATTACAATATATATTTCAGTCAGTGTGTAAAACAATCCAGAAGTTAATCTAAATATGCTTTACTCATATGTTATACTAATTTTGCAAAAGGAAGGTGCCTAGGTTTATGATTTTTCAAGCATTATTGTGAAATGTCTCCTTAAAGGGACATGAACTCAAAATATACTTAAAGGGAGACAGTTAAAAAAATAATCATTTATACATTCAGAACGAGTATTCTATTTTATTTAACTTTATAAATTGTCTCATATTATCAATGTTCCTCGTGATGTTGCTATCATTACTTTAAACATAAGGCATTAAATTGATAATTTATTTGCTTCAGTACTCTGGACAGACCTTTTTATTTTTTTGGGTGGATTAATTTATCCAACAATCATCAAGGACAACCCAGGTTTTTTGAAAAAATTGTCCGTAATCGAAAATATCATTATTGATTTGCAAAGAAAGATAACAAGATAATTCTTAACATTTGAGAATCGGATTAAATTATAAAGTTGCTTAACATTTCATGCTCAATCTGAATCACGAACGCTAAATTTGTTTGGACAGTGTCCCTTTAAGAGATTTAAAGAGTGTATTTACTTCTCTTCTTATCTTGACATACTTTGCTTGAAAAGCATATCGAGATAGGCTCAGTAGATGAAGATTGGTGGATGCACAGAGATGCCTTATGTGATTGGCTCAACCATGTGCATTTAAATTTCTTCTGTTGAGGATATATAAATACAAAGATAAATTGAGTTACATTTTAAAGTCTAAACAATTCTCTATCTCTACAGATCATTTGATACAATTGTTTGTTTGTAATGTCTATTTAAAAATAAAGACGCCATTGCACAATAACATATATGAGCAGTTCAGACAATTACAAGCTCGAGGTTTATTTACTAATAACAAACAAACCTGTAGTTTAACATTTATAAACAGATTATCCAAGTTACTGACATTAGAACCTGAATTTGAACATTCGGAAATGTTGCGTGGGAAACGGATCTTGAAACACCAGATTTGCATCTTTAAACATTAGTCTAATGTCACGCAATAGCACACAATCAATGTGCATTATAAATACATTTAATAGAGCAATGTCAATACTTCACAATAAGTCAACAAATTGATTTTATGAACAATAAAGACATACAATATTAAATGTGTATTTGTATTAAAGAAACAGACCGTTATTAAACCGAAAAATGTCTACAACATTTAATAATGTGACAGTATTAGATTTTAAAGAGAATTTAAACATTAATATTTAACGGATCACGGATATTAAATCTGCGTCACACATATCCGCATGACAGGCCCATGAGTTACAAATACTTCTACATGAAAAATGAAGTAACAGCACCACCAAGAGGTATGTGTAAGGAAGTTACTAAGATATGAAACATTAATGAACGGCCAATCAGAGTTCATCACACAAACTCAACTTGAGTCAGGATGGTCTCACAGACATTCTAACAATATTTCAAACTTTTATCCAATCAGATGTACAGATAACTTGTCCCATGGTGCATCTCATGTTTACTTCACCATATAAAAGTCCATTACACGTTGCCATCTTTGTCAGTTCTCTAATGCCTGCAGGCAGTGTTATATATTAATATTATTATTATAATATATTTAGTAGCCAACCGAGCAGGCATGTCACCTCCCAGGTTCACCAAGCAGGAGAGCGCTGCACTGGTCCACGCCGTCAAGGACTTTTATCCCCAGCTGTTTGGGAACAAGAGGAGGTCGACAGATGCGCCTGTTAAGAAGGCCCTCTGGGAGTCTATCACCAATGCGGTGAAATTGGTGTGTGGCGTCCAGAGGAGCCAGGATCAAATCATGAGGAGATTCGGAGATATGAGGTTGTGATTGTCAAAAAAAGTCAACCTCATAAGGGAGTGGGTACAAGCCCGTAAAAGAGGGGGCCAAAGAAAGGCCCCGCGGAAACTATACCTACTCCCTTATGAGGTGACTTTATGCGAGCTCCTCACTCTCCGGGTCCCCAAAAGATTTAGATCCTCGCCATCCTCGGCCTCCTCTTCTTCCCTCCCAGCTGCGGGATCTGAAAGTCCTGACGCGGGGGCCAGGGCAGCTGCTTCTCCGTCCGGTGGCCTGGGAGGAGCTGATAGAGAATCTGAACCAGGTAACTATCCAACTTCATATAATATCTTAATATTTGTTTTGAATTTTAAAAAATGTTTATATAGTCAGATACTAAACCTATACAGATCTCACAACATACACTACATATGATGTTTAGATATCTGATTTTAGATTAGTGACACATGAAATAGGAATGATGTTTCTTGCGCTCTACAGAATATGCGTCACAGAGCGAAAATTGAATTGCGCATACACGTTAACATGGGTTTGCTGTAAGTGGCATTGCTTTATACATGTTGGTCAAATGACGGATGCATTATTCCGCTTGGAATCATTGCGCAATGATCGCGAAAATTGAATTGCGCATACACGTTAACATGGGTTTGCTGTAAGTGGCATTGCTTTATACATGTTGGTCAAATGACGGATGCGTTATTCCGCTTGGAATCATTGCGCAATGATCGCGAAAATTGAATTGCGCATACACGTTAACATGGGTTTGCTGTAAGTGGCATTGCTTTATACATGTTGGTCAAATGACGGATGCGTTATTCCGCTTGGAATCATTGCGCAATGATCGCGAAAATTGAATTGCGCATACACGTTAACATGGGTTTGCTGTAAGTGGCATTGCTTTATACATGTTGGTCAAATGACGGATGCGTTATTCCGCTTGGAATCATTGCGCAATGATCGCGAAAATTAGAATTGCGCATACACGTTAACATGGGTTTGCTGTAAGTGGCATTGCTTTATACATGTTGGTCAAAATGAAATGTGAATTATTATATATGTGAAGAATACAGTATTCTTATTTTCAATATTATACCTAATAAAAAAAAAATAGCAGAATCCAAAAAAATAATAACATATGCCCATCAATTGATGAGAATGAAATAACCCCCCAAAAAAATAAAGCTACAGTAAGCAACACAACTGATTGAAAATAAGAGTACAGGATATATTTATCATGAATTTAATTGAGGAAACAATTAACTCATGGGACTACCAAAAGATTAATAGTTTTTAATTGATTTGCTAATAATGTAAAGATTTTAAACATGGCATGATTTGTATTAATGATATCCAATCCTCATTTAATATATTACAGATCTGGATGTTGGTGCTGGATCTTCAAGCCAGGGCTTGTCACAGTATGGTATGTCTCATTTTAATTGACATTTGTCTTAGAAACATGGACAGAACATTACATACTAAATCCACATTGTTCAATATTTATATGTATCTGCAAAATGGATTAGTAAAATATTTACAAATAAGAATAAAAATAAAAAAAAACATAGGATTACATTGTAAGACTACTCTGAATTTTTATCAAATTTAAAATATCCCATCTATTCTGGATATCTTAATTTTAATGTAAGATTCTTTGAATGTCCAATGTATATTCTTCCCTTGTGTATTGCTTAATCTTATTTGTATACATTTTGCAAAAATTCACACACTTTTGCATATGATTTGTTTTTAAAAATATAGATTCCATTTTTGAAATTGATCACGTCATTTAAGGAACATGCCAACGAAATTTTACATTGAATGATTTGTAAACGTGATTTTATTGTTTTGTTTAAACATTTTATGAGCTACATTGGTTCAGTCTATTGTTTTAGTTCTTCTAAAAACATATTGATTTTGGTTTAGGTTAAACAATGCATTACTGGTATTATCCGGCTGTTTTTTTATGCATAAATTGGCATTGGGTCAAAAGTTAAAATCATGTGTTGAGATAACAGTAGTACATAGTTTCAAAAAGTATACAATTACACATTTAGAGCTTCATGTCCCTTTAACAGATGAAAATTAAATAATTCTTAGGATATCCTTAAATAACATATTAGATTCAAATTGCATGCTCAATCCCATTCATTACATCAACATATGGAGTAGAGAATTCATTAACACCAACCTTGTCAAATCATTATATTTTTATATTAAAGGGACACTGAGCTAAAATTATTAATGTTGTCATTCAGATAGAGCATGCAATATTAAGCAACATTTAAATATAATACTATAATCATATGTGAAATATTCTATTGCTAAATGTATTTTAAAATCAAGAATGTACGTTTATCTGCAGCTCAATTTTGGTTGACCAACCTGGGTTTTTATTGATGATTGGTGGATACCTTCAACAAACAATATTTATTGAATCCAATATTGCTTATCTGCCTTTAAGATTAAAATGTAGCAACATTAAAATTATAATAGGAGTCAATGTTAAATCATTTGGAACAGTTTGAACAGTGAAATCAATGATTGAAATAAATCATGTCAGTGTCCCTTTAATAAACAATTAATTCATTAATCCTTCCATTCTTTGGATTAGACAATATTGATATATAATTCACATATTCACTGTTGGAGTTACTTTATAGATATAAGCATACTCTAACAGCACCATTATTACATATTTGTACTAATCAATTTGGTTTGGTATTGTGATCAATATGTGTTGTGTCCTAAACAAGATTACTGTACATTGCACAAATGGCTCGATGTGCCACATGTCTTTGTTTATATTTGTCAACAGCTGTTATTCAAAATGTGGTTTGTGTGTATTCTTTGAAGAACATTGATCAATGGGTATATTTAGATATGCAATAGCATCGTATGAGATGAGTTTGATGTCTAATATAGTCACAAATTAAACATATGTTCAATACATATTTTTTTACATAATCCCCTTGATTCAATAAAGCATTTTTTTTTAGAATGACTGCTCTATTCTTCACATTTTAAAGTTGATTATTCTTATAAATCGATACAGATGTGATTTAGTGCTATCCCAAATGTGTTCACTAATATGTATCTATATCATTCATAGAGAGAGTTGGTGTGGGGAGCCCAGAGGAATCCAGCACTGACACAGAGCCGCATTTGCGGTCTTCTGGTAAGTCCATTGACTCATTTATATGTCATTGAAGGTGTATTGGTAATCAATATTATGAGCATGATTCTGATGAAGCATAACATTTGAAACAAACATATAATTGACTCCTCTGATTATATAATAATTTTATTTGAATATTGAAAGATTAAGAATTAAAACTTTCTTAGTCTACACCTTTGTTGTTCAGAAGATGTATAGCATATGTTTGTTTCCAGGTTCATTTTTGACAACAATCATCAAGTGATACACACATGAGAAATCTTAAATGTTCAATGTACTATGCTTTTATGATTTGAAAATTAATACAAACAATAAATCGAAAATCTGAATCATTGATAATAACAAATCTAATGTCATTTGTATGCTCCATCAAAATGATGTAAATCATAACTTTGGGTGTGTATATCTTTAATGCAACATTGATGTGTGTCTTTGAGCAACAGTAACATATGTTATAATATATGATCTTAACGTGTACACAACATGTTATGTTTTACAGAGATTGATTTAACATGTGGGACGGAGGAGGAAGAGGCTCCCTTGAAGTCTGATGGTATGTGAAATATATCTAACATGTTTCCAACATGTTGCTTTATTGGAAATCATTTTATTGAAGACATTCAAAGTCTACAGCTTTTGCACTTTAAAAAGGAATATTATTTGTCTGTTCAAATACACTACTGCCCCCTTTATATATAAGGCAGCATGAAGATATGCTTGGATTTGTTTAAATATTTGGATTTGAAATTCATGCCATCATGATGTCACATGCATATTCTAGGCCAAACCACAATAATAATTTTAGAATTGTACAGACAGTCATTGATATTCATCTGAGTGCCTATATGCATACCATATCCTCATGTCATGATTGTTTAGAAATTCAAACACACTTCTAAGTATATTGCAAACATAATCAAGTTGAAATGCGTTGATTTGATTTCATGATGTATGAGATGTTAATATATTTATTATATTTATTTCAGATGGATCCTCTGCTTCTGGTCATCATTGTTCCTCCCCTGCCCAGTCCCCTGCCCAGCCCCCTGCCCAGTCCCCTGCCCAGCCCCCTGCCCAGTCCCCTGCCCAGCCCCCTGCCCAGTCCCCTTCCCCTCCCGGTCCTTCCCATTTGTCCTGTTGTATCCCTCCCAAAAAACGCCCCTTCATCCCCCTTCGCCGCTCTCCCCGTCTTTTGGCCCGTACAGCTACCCCAGCTGCCCAGCCCCCAACTCACCACTCCCCAGCTGTACGGACTACCCCAGAGCAGCAGCCCATCCCTCCCCAACCCAATCCCATCCCTCCCCAACCCAATCCCATCCCTCCCCAATCCCATCCCTCCCCCCTGTCTCAACCTTCATTGTCCTGGGTGTCAGATTGTCCTTCCCAGGCACAGCTGTAAGTATCATTCAAAATCAACATTATAAGATACTTAAAGGTACACTGACTGAAAATTTTTCAATTGTGATTCAAATAGAGCATGCAATGTTAATCAAATTTATAATTTACTACTCTTATCAATTATTCTTCATTCTCTTGCTATCTTTATTGAAACAAAGAAATGCCTATATTTTTTTTTATTATAAAAAAATATGGACATCATTTCTTTATTGTTGGATGAATGTATCCATCAATCAGCAGGGACAACCAAAGTTGATAACCAAAAATGGCCTGCCCTATAAACTTACATTCTTGCATTTAAAATATAGCTCGAGAATTCAAACATTTAAAGAATACAAGTAAATTAATAATTCTTTTTAATGTCATGCTCTATCTGAATCAGTAACTAAAATATTTAGGTTTACTGTCCCTTTAATTTGATATCACTACATATACCAATCACCACTATTTGGATCCAAATATTTATGTCCAAATGTTTATACATTATCTATTGTATAACCCAGTGGGAATGTAATTTCTTCTGGTTGCTATGTTTACACAGCTTGTCCTCAACGCCAAAATGTTTAAGGATAGGTGTGCCTACCACAGTATAACTAAAATCTTAAAATTGCTAATGTAAGTACAATGTAAATCCTTTAACAAGATTTTAGACACTCAAGCTGTAAAAGTGGATCATCAAAAACCAATTAAAGGGGACAACATGTTGGATTAAAATGTCCATTTAATGGTTTAGGTCTGTCTGAATAACATATTTCATGTGTAAATAATCAATGTCAACAAATTAATTTAAAGAATTATTTGTCTTTATGATGACAATGTATCTTTGCTTTTTATTTTGTCTGTTGTGTAATTATCATTAAGATTTTATTTATTCTTTATTTTAGGCTGTGACTCAACATGGCTCGCGCTCGAAGCTCTAGCACGCATAGAGCAGGCCGTGTTGAGGAACGCAGCTGTCCTGAGAGGGATGGCCGACACCATGCAGGCCCAGCTACAGGTTCAGCATATGAATCTATGTCAGATGAGGCGGTGGAACTCAATGCTTGAATCTGTAGCTGGACATGCACAGGACGATGAAGGGGATGACCAGTAAGTGGAGGATCTGGAGATGCTCCAAGGGCGCAGAGAAGAATCCTCCGTCCACATGTTGATGTTTTTGTTATGGTTGCCATTTGGCCTTTTTTTCTGATTATTGTTATGCCTGTTGCACTCTTTTACCTTGTCATATGGCTCAAATGGGGCTATGCTGGCCCTTGGCAACTCTCTTCATGGACTGTGATGCACTCTGTTACCTTGTCATATGGCTCCAATGGGGCTATGCTGGCCCTTGGCAACTCTCTTCATGGACTGTGATGCACTCTGTTACCTTGTCATATGGCTCAAATGGGGCTATGCTGGCCCTTGGCAACTCTCTTCATGGACTGTGATGCACTCTTTTACCTTGTCATATGGCTCAAATGGGGCTATGCTGGCCCTTGGCAACTCTCTTCATGGACTGTGATGCACTCTGTTACCTTGTCATATGGCTCCAATGGGGCTATGCTGGCCCTTGGCAACTCTCTTCATGGACTGTGATGCACTCTTTTACCTTGTCATATGGCTCAAATGGGGCTATGCTGGCCCTTGGCAACTCTCTTCATGGACTGTGATGCACTCTTTTACCTTGTCATATGGCTCAAATGGGGCTATGCTGGCCCTTGGCAACTCTCTTCATGGACTGTGATGCACTCTGTTACCTTGTCATATGGCTCAAATGGGGCTATGCTGGCCCTTGGCAACTCTCTTCATGGACTGTGATGCACTCTGTTACCTTGTCATATGGCTCAAATGGGGCTATGCTGGCCCTTGGCAACTCTCTTCATGGACTGTGATGCACTCTGTTACCTTGTCATATGGCTCCAATGAGGCTATGCTGGCCCTTGGCAACTCTCTTCATGGACTGTGATGCACTCTGTTACCTCGTCATATGGCTCAAATGGGGCTATGCTGGCCCTTGGCAACTCTCTTCATGGACTGTGATGCACTCTTTTACCTTGTCATATGGCTCAAATGGGGCTATGCTGGCCCTTGGCAACTCTCTTCATGGACTGTGATGCACTCTGTTACCTTGTCATATGGCTCCAATGGGGCTATGCTGGCCCTTGGCAACTCTCTTCATGGACTGTGATGCACTCTTTTACCTTGTCATATGGCTCAAATGGGGCTATGCTGGCCCTTGGCAACTCTCTTCATGGACTGTGATGCACTCTTTTACCTTGTCATATGGCTCAAATGGGGCTATGCTGGCCCTTGGCAACTCTCTTCATGGACTGTGATGCACTCTGTTACCTTGTCATATGGCTCAAATGGGGCTTTGCTGGCCCTTGGCAACTCTCTTCATGGACTGTGATGCACTCTGTTACTTGTCATATGGCTCCAATGGGGCTATGCTGGCCCTTGGCAACTCTCTTCATGGACTGTGATGCACTCTTTTACCTTGTCATATGGCTCAAATGGGGCTATGCTGGCCCTTGGCAACTCTCTTCATGGACTGTGATGCACTCTGTTACCTTGTCATATGGCTCAAATTGGGCTATGCTGGCCTTGGCAACTCTCTTCATGGACTGTGATGCACTCTTTTACCTTGTCATATGGCTCCAATGGGGCTATGCTGGCCCTTGGCAACTCTCTTCATGGACTGTGATGCACTCTGTTACCTTGTCATATGGCTCAAATGGGGCTATGCTGGCCCTTGGCAACTCTCTTCATGGACTGTGATGCACTCTGTTACCTTGTCATATGGCTCCAATGGGGCTATGCTGGCCCTTGGCAACTCTCTTCATGGACTGTGATGCACTCTTTTACCTTGTCATATGGCTCAAATGGGGCTATGCTGGCCCTTGGCAACTCTCTTCATGGACTGTGATGCACTCTTTTACCTTGTCATATGGCTCAAATGGGGCTTTGCTGGCCCTTGGCAACTCTCTTCATGGACTGTGATGCACTCTTTTACCTTGTCATATGGCTCAAATTTTCATGATCTTTACAAGATTATTTATAAACTTTGTTGATGTTTTCTGACATCCTAATAAAAGACATGTCATTGCACGATTCTTTGTCCTCCTTATTCATGTCATTGATTGAAATCTCTAGGTTATCTGGTTGATCCTTAAAGGGACCTTAGCAAAAATAATGGTGTTTCCTGAATCATATATGTAATACAATTGTAAATGACTTTAAGATTAACATCTCCAATGTAATTTTATTATTTGTCTTTATATATTTTTCGAAAAGCTTTATCATTGCATGATTATGATTAGCATAGTAATTTTTTTATATATGTTTATATAGATTGTTATTTGTGTATATATATATGTATATTTCAAATTTAACATCCATGTGTGTATTTATAAACTCTGCATGAATTGATGCACCTTTAACAAATGATCTGAGGATTGATACAATGATATAATCCCTGTAAAGTGTTCATTTTATTGAAATAGTATTGTCTCTGTGTATCCTCTTTTTACAAATAAAAATCATGTCCCTTTAAGTGATGCTGAGCACAATTGTTAATGAATGGATTTCCATTTCTAAAGCGTTTTTGTCCTTTTTACATGAACAAGGACATATAATCTTATTAATAAACAATCTTATTGTAATGTTGACAGCACATGTATTTCATTTTCAATTCTATCTTATTGTAAAAGTGTAACCAAATCAATCTCTGTGTGTAATGCGCATATTTTAGATGAGGAATATGTTTTTCCAAATATTTTTAAAAAATACTTCTCCTCCCATATATGGCTATAGGTAGGCTGACCATATTTCAACTTGAATAAATGACACGTTTGATCAATACATGTGTCATTGTTATTCCAAAACAATTTAAACATATCTTAAAACATCAATGGCATATGTATTTCTCATGTGTATCTTTTAACCTCTTAAGGACATATGACGGAATTTTTCCGTCATAAAACAATTGAGCAAACTGAAAGCTGTGTCCTTAAAGGGTTAAATGTTAAAGATATACACCATAGCTATAGTTAAAGGGACAGTCAAGTCCAAAAAGATGATTCATGATTTCGTGACATTCCTAGATAGCAATATAGACACATACTAGTTACTAAAATATAAATACGTTTCTTAGTGATATGCCAAGCTGTCAACTGAGTCCTTGTATTGGCTGCGGTTTTTCAGTGATCTCGGATGCGCCATGTTGCTTAAGACGTCACCTGCCAGGCTGTCCAATGATTCCTTGTATTGACTGACGTTTTTACGCGATCAAGGATGCACCTTTTATTGGATGGCGTTCTTACGTGATCAAGGAAGCGCCATGTTAATTAAGACGTCACATGCAAATGTAAAAAAACGTCTGATTGTATTACGTAGTCCCGCAATATTTGTTTGTGCACGTTACACACGTTTGTGAATGAGAAGACAAGTTTAAAACCATGGCGAATATGGATTGTGTGCATCATGTTACATTGTTGACCCATAGCTGATAAAGACCACCACATTCTCTTTTGCTGGATGTCTGGTTGAATAAACGAACGAAAGCAAAATGTTTTCATGCATAAGATATTTCGAGGCAAGTGCAAATCTCTATAGTCCATGTTGTTTAATATGTTTGTCAACAATATGTTCCTTTTTATGAAAAATGACTGTTGTGTTTAATGTTAAAGATATCTAATTCATAAATATGCGCTATTGTGTTAGAATAGAGTAATCAATATGCATTTATCTTTATCATATGCTAAATATATGATGCAGACTTCTTCTAAATGTAATTTCGTCGTATATTTTATTAAAGGTTCGTTAGACACTCACATTAAAAAACAAACTATTTTATTTTGTCTCTAGTTATATAGTCCATTGTTGACCAAATACACGTCTCATTTTGCTTCTGTTCAAATAAAATGTAAGTAATATTCAGACTCCTCGCCAAGCCTCAAAGTTTCATGTGAGTACCATCTCCAGCTTTCTCCTGTTTGTGTAAAGGGTCTTTTCATATGTTAATGATGGGGTATTGTCTTGTTTTACGGTTGTAATGGGGGTTCATCTATATTTTCAATAGAGATAACCCGATTTTCAAAGAAAGTGTTTAAAGCTTTGTAATATTGATATCAGTATATGTTAATCTTATTGTTTCTAGTAGTGTCTATTACATGCAGTTCTGTTAAAAATATAGTATACTGTCCCTTTAATGCAAATGTTGATTTTTGTATCATGTATGAGTTCCACATTGGTTAATCTCCAAATATATTATTGTTAGCATATTTTCACCCCCCACTCCTAAAAGGACTTTAAACCATATTCATTGTTAAAACAAATGTCTTTATAAAAATAAATTAACACAATAATGTCTCTTTAAGAAAATAGACTTTATTTAACACGTCAATAGAAATCTGTTTTCAATATTTATTGTTTGAACAAGTACATGTAGATATACCAACAATCTGCAAATATATGTTAGCATATGTAATTTTGTTAAAGGGACAGTTTAGAAAACAAATAATGTTTTGCATTATTAAAAAAGTCAATTTTGTAATATCAATGATATCAAATGTTTCTCACCAATTAATCATTTGTCTGTGTTTAGTTTAATTTGCTAGCTAAACCTATGAGGTTCGTGTGCTCATTTCTTCGAGCTTGAAGAGTGCATGTAATCATTATGCAATTTGACCACTAGAGGGCATTTGGATATCATTTGTATATCTAAAACCTTGAGCTCAAAAAGCATATTTACCATGTATTGATCATTGATGTCTAAAATGTTGTTATGTCAGAACAACAAATAAGTGGTCATTTTTCATAGGCATAGATCCAAGGGTAAGCACATAAGTCACACGTATTTCTCCATGTTTTGTTGTTTCCAACTTGATAATGCGTAATACAGTGTTTTCTTTGTAATCAATGATTCTGACTGTCCCTTTAAGCTGTGTTATTGGCATTCAAACAGTAATATGCCATCATGGATAATTGTAATGGTAATTTTGTTTGCGATTCGGGAAACAGTTTGGACATCACATCACAGAAACCAATCAATATCATGAACAAGGATAGGTATGTGATGTGGTTTTCACACACTTATAACCCACACTCTGCAAACAATCTGCCTCCATGGACCCGGTCCCATAGAAGTAGATTATATACAGAGTGTGGTCCACAAGTGTATGAAAACAACATCATTACATACCTATCCATTACACATTAAATAAAAAACATTAAACATGAAAACAAATACTTACTTCCTCTTCCTTCCCCTCTTCCCACGGGGCTGAGACTCTGGGAGGGTCAACTGCCGACTCCGACGAGTTTCTCATTGGATATGTTGTGGGAAGAGTGGAAGGAAGAGTACTGGGACGACCAAGGTGAGGAGGAGGAGATGGCCCGGCAGGAGAAGATGGCCCGGCAGGAGAAGATGGCCCGGCAGGAGAAGATGGCCCAGCAGCAGGAGGCCCAGCAGATGGCGGCCCAGGAGCAGGAGGCCCAGCAGATGGCGGCCCAGGAGCAGGAGGCCCAGCAGATGGCGGCCCAGGAGCAGGAGGCAGACCAGCAGATGGCGGACCAGGAGGCAGACCAGCAGGAGGCAGACCAGCATGCGCCTCCCGGAACAAATTAAACATCTCTTGGTGGAGTCTAAAGGTTCTGTTTTGTCCTTCTTCTATTCGAGTAAGGAGGTGTATGATTTGGGTTTGGCCTTCAATGATTTTGTTTTGTCCTTCAATGATCCTAGTTCTGCCTTCTATATTTTGTATCCGGGAGTTACGCATCTGGTCAATGTAGTCTAGTAGAACCCGCACCTCCGCTATTTACTCTTGTTGTGCACGGCGGGGTGCCCGTGCACGGCGGCCTGCTTGTGCACGGCGGCCTGCTGGTCCTTGAGGGGCCTCTGCTTCCGCGGCCTCTTCCTCTGCTTCCGGGGCCTCTTCGTCAAGGGGGCCCTCTTCGTCAAGGGGGCCCTCTTCGTCAAGGGGGCCCTCTTCCCTCCGAGGTGGAGATTCATCCCCACCACTCTCATCCCGGTGAAAAGGAGGAGCCTGTATTTGCTGTGCTGCCTCCTCCCCAGACTCTGTATATTTGAAAAAGAAATAAATGTATATATTAGCATATTTCCAAATAAAGCTTTAAATTACTTAGCTTACGATACAATTACAAATGCAGCCTCATTAATCCAATTTTAAATCTAACAATCAATACGATTTCAGCATTTTATAAACCATGTTTGTGATATCTCTGGTCAATCTGAATGTTTTAGCGTTTGTTTTCAGTCTGTTTAAATGCACACCTAACCTATAGCCTAGATACTAATGTAACCGCAAAGTAATTGTGAATGCGTGTAAACAACGTAATAGCATTAATCTGATCCTTAAAGGGACATGAAACCCAATGTTTTATCTTTCATGATTTCGAAGCATACAATTATAATCAACTTTCTAATGTACTTTTCTTATCTAATTAGCTTAATTCTCTGGATATTCTTTGCTGAAAAGCATATCTAGATATGCTTAGAAGCTGCTGATTGGTAGCTGCATATAGCTGCCTCCTGTGATTGGTTCACCGTGTGCATGGCTATTTCTTCATTAAAGTATATCTAAGGAATGAATCAAATTAGGTAATATAAGTAAATTGGAATGTTGTTTAAAATTGTATTCTCTACCTTAATCATGAAAGTAAAGGTTTGCGTATAGTGTCCCTTGAAATACATTCGTATGTTAATTTATTCTTAAATGAGCTTACCGTCAGATGAGAATTGCAGGTTCCCGGTATCAATTCCTCCGATACCGAATATATCCACTTCGGAGATGCTGGGACGCAACATTTCCTCCCATCGGCAGTACTCGATTTCCAGTGCAGGGCCGCCACCGGTTCCTGCGGCATGTTGGGCCTCCCAGCTTAACTTTTTTTTAAGATCCATCTTGCAGTCCCGGTATCGATGTTTAATAGAGTCCATATCTCTGTTCCGGCCACCCACTGCATTGACTGCATTCCTTATCTCCTGCCAGAGCTTTCTCTTCTCAGTCGGGGTGATCTTCTGATGCTGCAGCCTCCTATACCTGGCCATATAGGCTTCTACGAGGGCCTCCTTCTCCTCCATCGAAAACCTCGCCTCCCTAGTCGCCTTGGCCTTCCCCTGTGACGATGCCCTCTGTTTCCCGGACTGTGAAGCCCTACTCTGTCCGCCACTGGGCCCAGCCACTTGTTCATCTTGAACCAAGTGGCTGGGTCCACCCACCGCTTCCGCCCCCGCTTCCTGCCCCCCTTCCTGTCCTGTTCCTCTCCCCCTCCCTCTCCTCCCCCCTCTACCTCTCCCCTGCCTGCCCTCCATCTCTTCCCTAAACTAAACCCCAACTAAGCAAACCAAAAGTGAGTGTGATCAAATGAAAGGGGGTCAAAATAAAGAACTAAAAAGACCAAAATAAGTGCTGAAAGTGTGAAAGGGATATAAATAAAAGAGGGTAAGGTGTATTTAAATGAAAAAAATGAAGAAGAAGACTAAAAGGAGGATATGTAAACTAAATGTTGGGGATGGGATGGGGATGGGGTATGGGATAAGAGTAAATGGGATGAAAGGGAATGGGAGTACAGGGAATGGGGTATGGAGTGTAGTATGAGAGGGTATGGGGTATGGAGTGTATGTAGTGTTATTGATAAGTGTATGTATGTATGTATTGAATGTGTTTGCGTGTAAATGTGTTAAGTGTACAGAAAAAGCACTCACACACTCACCCAAACCAACTGTCGTTCACTAACTCACACTAGCACTAACTCTCTAACTCCCACTACCACTAACTCTAAAACTCCCACTACCACTACCTCTCTAACTCCCACTACCACTAACTCTGTAACTCCCACTACCACTAACTCTCTAACTCCCACTACCACTAACTCTCTAACTCACACTACCACTAACTCACACTACCACTAACTCTCACTACCACTAACTCTCACTACCACTAACTGACTCACAATAATGCACCAAATCTCTAAGCTCCAATCTCCAAAAACCCACCATCAACACAGTGAAAGAAGCCATGCTTGTGTGTTGCTTATATACCCTGTGTAAATGTTTAATGATGTACCGGTTTGCGTTGTAAATTGTGTTCAGGTGTGCTTTATTAGTAATTATTATTTGTGCAATGTGTATTAGGTGTGTGAATGTGCGCATGCTCATTTGGAGTTATTATTTGTGGAATGTGTAGAATGCGATGATGTCATAGTGGTCGTTTTCTATAACATTGTCCAATAGTATTATGTTTAAATGTTAATTTGCGATGGTGTGGTATTAGTGAAGTGTTGTATATGTATGTTTGTCCTAATATATAGTAATATTGAATGCGATTATTTTGCTAGTGTATGTTTTTTTATTTTTTTCCTTGTTGTTATTTTCCGTATTTCCGCATCTTAAAGTATATGCGTATTCCGTGTATTTTATTTAAATAAAAATCCCCCGCTTCTGAATGTGTAATGCTTGTGTGCTTTGTTTAGTGATTGTTGTTATGACATTTGCGGCGTGTTATTGTTGTGCATGATGTGTTATGCGTCATATGACCGAGCTGTGCGTATTTCTCGCGAGATCGAGTGTTAGGTGAAAAAAGCGTGTTTGTTTGCATTTCCATTGATCTCTATGGGAGACTGTCTAACTCGGGCAGGATTCCGCGTGTGAAATACACGCGTTAGGAGTATCGTTAGAAGGTATTATTTGAACTCTAAATACCGGCGGTAAACAATGCCGTGCGTTAGACATAAACCACGCGTAGCTAACGCACCCCATCTACCGCCAAACTCTAAATCTAGCCGTAAATAAATTAAATTACTCATTGAAAAAACCTAACCCTACTACAAAAATTAAATCTACAATTACAAAAAATACTAAATTACAAAAAAATTAAAAAATACTAAAGTACAAAAAATAACAAACACTAAATTATGAAAAATAACAAACAAAATTATCCAAAATAAAAACAATTACACCTAATCTAATAGCCCTATAAAAGTAAAAAGCCCCCCAAAATAAAAACACGCCCTAGCCTACAATAAATTACCAATAGCCCTTAAAAGGGCCTTTTGTAGGACATTGCCCTAAAGAAATCAGCTCTTTTCCTGAAAAAAATACAAAGACCACCCAACAGTAAAACCCACCACCCAACCAACCCCCCAAAATAAAAAACCTAACGCTAAAAAAACCTAATCTACCCATTGCCCTGAAAAGAGCATTTCTATGGGCATTGAAAAGGGCATTCAGCTCTTTTAAGACAAGCCCAAACCCTAATCTAAAAAAAAAAACCACCCCAAAAAACCTTAAAATCCTAACACTAACCCCTCTTTAGGTACTCACAGTTGCTGAAGTCCGGCTTGAACGATCTTCATCCCAGCGGCTCCATCTTCATCCAACTGGAACAACAAGCACACCAACTGTCACTATTATTGGAATCAGGTCTTATGGCACCTTGGACATTCTTTAGGGGACTAATGCTATAGCTTCTTTTTTTTCTACAGAGGCTGGAGTTCCACTTCTTATATTTAAGAACTCTGCATATAAGAGAGTGGTTTTATCTTATTTAATTACTTATTGTTATTAATATTAGTTTTATTGAATTTTAGGTTGCTGTAAAATATTGATATTTTAACTGTGAAGTGCACGTTTAACAGATAGTAAATTAATTTATTGACTGATTACCTTATAAACTATAAATTATAAATTGTAGTTTGTACAATTAGGATTTGGACCTTCAGCATTTATAGACCTCCTTTAATCTTATTTCTGTGCCTATTTTCCTCTCTTATACAGTATATATATATATATATATATATATATATATAAACATCCATACACATATTTAGACATATATATGTACTGTGCCACTTGTAATCTAGCACAATATAAGGTCTAGGGTCTATGAATCCCGCTGCTGAAAATGACAGTTGTAAAATTAGCGTCAGAAGTGTAGCCACTTATGTAGTACAGTCGCTCACAAATAGTTTGTATGTCTATTGCATTGTATGGAAACTAGAGTTAACTCTAACTGCAAAACAAAATGTAACTGAGACCCTGTAATACAAATAAAACAGCCATGTACCAGAAATAAACTTAACTGCAACTGCCCTACTGCATGTTAATCTACCTACCCATATGCTAAACCTAACCAAAGTCCAATAGTGCAAACTACAACCACACACAACAAGCTAGTGCTATCTGCAAATAATCCTCACAATGATAACAGCAACATAATAAATCCTATTCTAAATGTAACCCCCACTAAATTTATACATTAGAAACATGACATGAAACCCCAAATTCTTCTTTCAGACAGAGGGGACGATTTATCACTGTAGCTGTAGCGTATCATGTCCGCCAGTCATCGCTGAATCCCAACAGCATACACTGTCGGCATTAAACATTGCACAAGCAGTTCTGGTGAACTGCTTGTGTAATGCCGCCCCCTGCAGATTCATGGCCAATCGTCCGCTAGCAGGGGGTGTCAATCAGCCTGGTCAGTTAGGATCGGGCAGATTGATGTCTGCAGCCTCAGAGCAGGCAGCCGAGTTAAGGAGCAGTGGTAAGCCTAAAGGCTTGCGCGAAAACAGGGGCATCAGGGGCCATTCGGCCCTTGATAAATCGGCCCCAAAATGTACAAATAAAAAAAATAAAAACAGTTCAATGTACTTCTATAAGCAAGTTTGCTTTGTTTCCTTGGTATCTTTTCTTGAAAAGAAGGTAGGTAGGTTTAGGAGTGTGCATGTGTCTGGAACACTATATGGCAGCAATTGTGCAAGAATTATTTTAATGTTATATATTGTGTAGTCAGACACATGCATGCTATTTAGCTAGGTATTTTATTAAAAGGGATTTTAAACAGTTTCCTTGTTGTAATAAAAAAGCACTAAGCAGTTGCTTATACTTAATAGAAACCATTGCAATATGTATTATTCATCTATTTAAATGGATTTTAGATTTTATTTTATTTTTTTACTACATTTGTGCAGTGTTCATTACTTCCTATCTCAGCCGTACAAAGAGAAGTGGTCTCTGCAGAAAGGTTTATCTTAGTCTGATGTCATAAAACTTTTAGGCTGGTTTCCTATAAAGGGAATAGACTAGATAACAAGGAGTCCGATTGTCACATGATCAAAACTGACAGCATAAAACTTAGGTTTTAAAAATTCTCCACTCTTATCACACTGGGGGGAGGTTCTGGGCTACACTGAGAATTTCTAAGTGCAATTTTTCAAGAAAACAAGTTGTTGTTTTTTTTTTTTTTTTTTTTTTACATAATCTGTTTCTTTTAATGTTTACTTTGATTTAACATATTTGTTTTTACCAAAGGAGCACTGTTTAATATCCATTTCACAAAGAATACCATTAGAATAAAGTAAATTTGATAATAGAAGTAAATTGGAAATATTTTTTTAAATTGTATGCTGAATTGGTTACTTCTTAAATTCGATTTCTAAATGTTAGCGTAGCAGTATATAATTGTTCTGCCTATGATACTGTGTATCACCCAATGCCTGTTAAATGTGATTGTCTAATAACAGTCAAATTAGCGGTCATGGTTTTTATCCTATGTACCCTCTGTTGTATCAAATGTATATCCGGTTCGTAACCGTCCTCACTTTCACATCACCATTCCACAATACTCATTCAATTTAGCGTAGGCTTGTAGCCTCTTATGCTTATATTATTGTATCCACATATTCTAATATTACTGAGTAGGTATAACTGCAATTAAATAGGACCCCATGCATCCCTCACTCCCCCAGACGTGTTTTGCTGTTAAGCTTGGGGTCCTTTTTTATTGCAGTTATAACTCAGGTAATATTAGGGGTTAAACAATAATTAAAACTCACGCATCAGTCAAATTCCCGAGACTGATTTAGTTCCAGAGCAGTTTTGTGTTCTGCTTATGAGTGCCAGTTTACACCTATGACAAAATGTAGGATCCCATCAGTATCTTGTTCTCATTACCCTTAAAATACTTCAGAATGACAGCTCATGAATAATCCACAAAGGAAATACAGATATAGTATAATAAAATAGACTGCTTACATTTGCACAATATATATGTCTGGTCTTAGTTGAATAATTCCTGGATGTATAACTTTTTCCCTCTTTAACTGCTTCCAATGCCCATTGGTCTTTGTCCAGTAACATCCAAAACAAGTCCTGAAGATCAGAAACACAAAATGAAACAAGAATAATATGCAGATATTGTTAAAACATAAAACAATTGCCTATTATTCTAAGGCATTTGACTACCGAGCCTAGATTAACTAAAGAATAAAATAACTCTAAAGTGAGGCTAATTTTTTAATTACTACATTGTCCTAAAGTGGTAATTAACCAAAGTCCATAGGGAAACATAAGAGTAGAGAGAAATATCTTACTAGAGATTTTATTGAATGATAAACCTTATAGTCTAACAAAATAATCAACCTATCCGTTCAGCTATAAAGAGCTCAGCATAAAGTATCACATTTAATATCTGCTTAAAGGGATACTAAACCCTACATTTTGTTGTTCATGATTCAGATAGAGCATACCATTTTAAGCAACTTTCTGATTTACGCCTATTATCAATTCTTCTTTGTTCTCTTGGTATCTTTATTTGAAAAGCACCTGGGTAGCGCATGCTGATTGGTGGCTAAATGTAGCCACCAATGAGCAAGCGCTAGCCAGGGTGCTGAACAAAAAAATGGGCTGGCTGTTAAGATTACATTCCTGTTTTTTCAAATAAAGATACCAAGAGAATGAAGAAAAATTGATAATGGGAGTAAATTAGAAAGTTACTTAAAATTGCATACTCTATCTGAATCATCAAAGAAGAAAATGGGGTTTAGTATCCCTTTAAATGATGACTAAGAGGACTGTGTGCTGATAACGTACCTTGCACACACATCAGTCATAAAACATACAGAAAAAAGAATGCACCTGCATACGGGATAGTTTCACTTATATTTGCTTAGATGTCTTTTTTTTTTTTTTCCTTTAAAAGGGGATACTAAAAAGCTACTTTGTCTGTTCTTTAAAGGGATACTAAACCCACATGTTTCTTTCATGCTTCAGATAGAGCATGCAATTTTAAGCAACTTTCTAATTTACCTTTATTATTAATTGTTCTTCATTCTCTTGCTATCTTTATTTGAAAAGCAGGAATGAAAAGCTTTGGAGCCGGCCCATTTTAGGTCCAGCACCTGGGTACCGCTTGTTGATTGGTGGCTAAATGTAGCCACCAATCAGCAAGTGCTATCCAGTGTGCTGAACCAAAATGTCATTCCTGCTTTTTCAAATTTAGATACCAAGAGAACGAAGAAAAATTGATAATGGGAGTAAATTAGAAAGCTCTATCTAAATCATGAAATAAAGAAAAACTGGGTTTAGTATCCCTTTAAGCGTCTTCCTATATCTACCAGCAGTACATAAAGCTGAATAAATGCACAATTACTTGCCTCTACCTATATGTTTAAGCATCATTATGGGATTAAACACATAGGGCTCAGTTCAATTTTTTCCGATATTCATGGTCAATATTTGAAAAAATTGAGTTAGATGATTTTTCCAACACAGCGACAAATAGAGGGTAAAATTTTAGAAAAATATATATATGTTGAATATGTGAACAGAAAAATCACTATTATGTTAATTTTGGCTTTCTCAATGTGTCTTTAATTTTCTTTTGAGTGTGGATGCCGATTTGAAAGTATAGCATTTCATTATTTTAAGTTATTATAAGTTATTAAAGGTTATATTTTAAACTCTTTCTTTAAGCTACTATCTATAATAACTTAGTAGTTGTGTAAACTTACTTTAAGTTGTAACCTTCAACTGAGTGTATCTTAGTATTTCTTAAGGTCAACACACACCTCTGCTCAATCTTAATGAGCACAGGCTTATAACATTTTTGTTAACCTTACTCGACTCCACTTTAAAATTGATTTTAACAAGGTTGATGATTTTATTTCACCACAACAGCACCGTTAAGCAATGATAATGGTTGTAGATCACTAAAACTGTTTCAATGGATAGAAAGAAAAAAAACAAACAGATCTCCAGGGCTGCCCAGCCTTTTTTTCATTAACTGGGCAGGTGTCTCATGCGCTCTCTCATGGCCAGCTTCACCAATATTTACTCTTTCCTGGTCAGCCACTCTCAACAGCTGACCAGACCACTCACCCTCATTCTTCTGGTTCAGTATATTCTCTCCTCTTCAACATATTTTATAGATATCTGTATTGATTTTGCAAGTGTATATATCTTGCAGATATCTTTTTCATGATCATAAAAGCAGCGCTTGGAAGATCAACTAAGGCTGAAGAACAAACATCAGATTTAAACACTTTCATCTCCTTATATCTCCAACCTTGTATCAAAATACTCACCTATATACCCTTACACTTATCAAATTAATTTGACTTCTATCACCATCAAATCCTCCCATGCATGTGTGCCAAACATTCTTCCATTCTACCCTAAACTTATTTTTTTATTTTCAGATTTTTTTAAATGCTTGATGAAAAGAACATCACTACCTTGTAAAAAATCTCCAGGTTTTTCTCCATATCTTTAACACATCATCATTCAAGTGATCTACTCACACATTCTTTGGTTACTTTTCACCTTAAAAATGGCCTCTAAAATTTTACCACTTTCTTCCAAAAGAAAAAAAGAAAAGAAACTTCAATTGTTGTAAAAAAATATCTTCATTTTGATTTTGCTAAAAAATGTCAATTAAACATATATACTTGTTGTGCATCATTTTAATTAGTAATTGAAAATACATATTAACTTTTTCTAATTGTGAAGCTATCAATAAGTATATTTACAGTAAAAATCTGTGATAAATTACCTTCAAAGAATTGTTCCATGTTTTATCTCAGCAAATCTAACAATAAGGCATTATTGCCACATTAAAATGTGTTCAAAGGAAAGGAAATGCTTTTTTCCCGAAAGTTTCTTTTATTTCTGTAAAACTAAGAACACATTTTATGATCAAACATTTAACATAAAAAGAATGGTGATGTTTTGTGTGTGTGGACATGCTGTGATTGAAGGTGGTACCCCCCTAAGAAATATCCTGCTTTAGTCTTAAAGGACCAATCACTAAGCTACAATATAACCTTATGATGACACTTGGTACCATATGTTCACAAAAGTCATCTGTCAGAGACGTTTCCTACTCCTAATCATTTCCTTCTCTAAAAGATTCTCAAAGGCTGAATTGTTTGAACAATTCTTTTATAGTATAGATTTTTTTATATGAACAAAACAAAATCTAAAACAGGTTTACAACTTTTCATTTTGTAGACACATGTACGGAATATTTTATTAACAATAAAATAATATGTGCAGGTTTGCAATATAAGGCCTTAAAAAATAGCTCATCTATTGAAAAAGGTCCAGTTTCGTGGATTCATCACAATCTTTTGAGAACATTTTAGTCATCCTCTACATATCTGTTAAAACCTACTTACTAGGGATGCGCGAATGTTGCGCAACATTCAGAAAATGAATAAATATAATCAAGTTTGTTTGTTTTGAATTTCAAATGTTTTTACAACATTACTAACATTCGTTTAATGTAATAGTATTTCAAATGCTTTTTTTAAATGTAACCTTGGATTTAAATTTTCTAATAATTTGATTAGAATGATGCAATATTCAAATTAAAAAAAATTGAATTTATATATCTGTAATAGTATTTCTAAAGTTTTCTTTAAATGTAATATTAAAATTATGCAATATTCGAAATAGAAACATTCGAATTGATATACAGGGCCGGATTGGGCCGCCGGGATACCGGGAAAAATCCCGGTGGGCCGACAGAGGCTGGGCTGGGGCAGCTGCAGAAGTGTGTGGAGAGCAGCAAAGTTGGGACTCACTTGTGAGGGAGCGCAACAGGCTGCCGCTCGGCTATTTCCATAGCCGCTACACTGGTAAGCAGCACACACATTAAAAAACACTTAGGTGAAGACCAGGGGCAATTCACTGTAAGGGTTACTAAAACCCGGGGAGGAGCCTCAAGATAGACAGAGCCAGAGGAGCGAGGGGGGGGTCGAGGAGGAGGGGTCACTCATCACGTACTGCAGCCTGCAACATTTTCAACCAGTGTTGCTGAGAGAGGCTGAGCCTATCAGACTCAATGAATCAGCCTCCTCCTCCCATGGGACCACCCAGTCCCAGTGGCGTCACTAAGGGAGTGCGGCAGCAGACTGCACCAGGCTGACTCTGACACCACCAGGCAGACACTCCAGTAATCTTCCTACTGTTACTGTAGTAGTATAGCGGCACTGAGAACCAATAAAGAGCGGATTACCGGCCACTGGGGCTGGGGAGTGCTCAGTGTATGTTGCAGGTCATACAGGATGCAGTAGCAAGGCTGTACCTGCATACAGCAGCCTCAGTGCATCCGTCACGGTACTGTGCCAAGTAGAATGTTATGAATGCTTTTCTCATTCTAAAAAAGATTAAAATATGTAGCTGTAAACTCTCATCCATATGTTAAGCATTTTAAATAATTTTAAGTTTTAAATATAGTTTTTAGAAGTGCTGTGTTTTACAAATTATTTCTGACCTTTTGGTGGATAGTTAGACTGACAAAAGTGTTTATGAGATGAGAAATCTATCCCTTTGTAGTTTTATTAATGTATGCTCTTCAAATTTACATTTTTCTACACACTGCAGTTTCAATGTTGGCTGGGCTTGAGGGGGGGCGGGGTCTGGGCTGGAGGGGGCGGGACTTGGACCTGAGGGGGCGAGGCTGGGCCGGTCTATACAAATTTCCAGGGCCGGTCTGATTTCCCAGTCCGGCCCTGTTGATATATTTGTATCTATTATGTATCAATTTACTAAATACCCTACCACATGAACTATTGAACGTGTGAATAGTATTTGTTGAATTGACTGTTACATTCGGAATTTCCAATTTGTATATTTCGATCTAATTGTAAACATTCGAATTTGAAAGTAACATTCGAAAACTGTAAATAGCATTCGATTATAGAATTTTTAAGAATATTCGTTCTTATCAATTGTCGATTATGTAAGTCTAATTTCTACAATAACATTTGTTCTAACATTCAAATATAAACACATTCGCCATTAACTACCTACTACACCCTATAGATGAATTACCCTTAGGTCCTGATTCTAAAAAAATTGCTGGTAAAGACGTGGTTTTCCATGCCAAGACTCGCAGGGGCAGCCCTCATGGAATTCTATTAAAAAAGGGGCTGTCCCTGCGAGTGGCCATATGTCTCCCATTCAAATAATGAGAGATCTCTGCTAGGTTAAAGTTCGCAATGGAGGGTGAAGTACAGTGGGGGAAACTGGCATGTTTTAAAACAGGAATAAAAGCTTAATACAAATCAAATTACGCTGTTTTCTGTGCCACTGTTACCTTAAATTTGCTATAATTTTTGTATGCATAGGATTTCCTTTCAGAATAATTAGTGTTTTGAGAACTTTGGTGAAAAATAGTTAACTGTTGTGAAAAAATGTTTATAGAACTACGCTGAAATTTGAGAGAAAAAAATGTCATATACACCCATGTTCAGCAAACCCTTAATGACCAGGCGCCATACCCCTGTACGACGCTGGTCGTTATGCCCTTAAGGGCTAGCGACATACCCTGTACATCGCTGCAGTCCTGGGCTTCTCTCTGCCGCAATCTCACTCAAAATTGCGAGATCGCACTATTTATGCATGCCCCACGAGTGGCGCACTGCAGAAATAGATTTGCAGAGTTACAGATGCAGAGAGGGCCACTGATTGTTTAGGGTAAAGAGGGAGGTGGGTTGGCGGCCTATCAGTGAGGAGGCGGGAGGAGGGCGGATGCAGATTGGACCACTACACAACACTACAGGGAAGCCCAAAAACAAATAATACCTGTGTCATTGAGGGAGAAGGAGGGAAGTAGGGGCAATTAGGGGGATCCACAGGGGATCCATTGCCATAAAGGGATCTAGGAGGGGGAGGGTGGTAGGGTATTGAGGGGGGCAGCTAAACTACAGAAAAAACTGGGATTTTAAAATAAATAAATAAAAAAGCCTAATTTGCAGCAAACTGGGTACTAGGCAGAACAGTTGCCAGGTAGCTAAAATGGTGGCAACAGGCAGAGGGGGGAGGGTTAGATAGCTGTTTGGGGGGGGGATCAGGTAGGTTGGGAGGTAAGAGTGATACTACCCTGTAGAAAAATATTTAATTTAAAAAAATATTAAAATTAAAAAACTTATTTTTATACTGGCAGACTTTCTGCCAGTACTTAAGATGGGGGTGACCTTTGGGTGGTGGGGGGAGGGAGAGAGAGCTGTTTGAGAGGGGTCAGGGAGGGATCAGGGGGGTGGGATGTGTCAGGTGTAAGGCTGATGTCTGCACTAAAGCTAAAATGAACCCTACAAGCTACCTAATTCACCCCTTCACTTGCTGGGCATAATGCAGGGTGTGGTGCGCAACGGGCGATTTAGGGCCTTCTAATTACTGAAAAGCAATGCCAAAGTCCATATATGTCTGCTCTTTTTGAATAAAGGCGATCCCAGAGAAGAATTTACAACCCTTTGTGCCATGATTGCACAAGCTGTTTGTAAATTATTTCAGTGAGAAACCTAAAATTGTGAAACATTTACAATTTTTTTAATTTGATCTGATCGCATTTGGTGGTGAAATGGTGGGCATGAAATATAACAAAATGGACCTAGATCAATACTTTGGGTTGTCTACTAAAAAAATATATATATTTTGATAGGTAAATATAAAAAAGGCTCTATTTCTGTTTCAATGTAGTGATGGCAAAAATGCTCTGGTCTTTTGGGGAAGTTTTTGTCTAAAATGCCCGGTCCTTAAGGGGTTAAGTACAGATTTCTTGGGTTTTTTTTTGCACATCCAGTGTACTTAAATTATGATTTACACTGTGCATAGTTAATATGATTTATTCCTGTGTAATTTACCTAAAAATATTAATTTTTTTTATAAAATACGATTTTTGATGAACAGTTTTGTTACAAATTTTGATACATCTAACAATACAATTTTTTTCCTGCATATTTTTTGTCTGAATGATTCAATTATTTATTTTAAAATGATGAATCTTTATTGTACACTTTTGTAATGTATGCATCTCCTACTCATACTAAAATGCAGTATATACGCCACTTAGCGAGACACCATGTTTTGGTCAGATTACAAGTGGTGCGCTATTGGATTTTTTTAACTTGCATGCTAACTGTGTTAAAAGTAAACTTTTAATGATAAGTTAGTGGCCGAAGTGAAACCCGATGCACAATAACTTCAGGACTTCAGATTTGGTGTTAACTTCTCCCCATACTCTTCAACAGAGTGCACTTTAAAAAGGTACTTATGAATATTTTACATTCCAATGTTCTTCACATAGAAAATGTTTTTCTTTTTATGTTTAAATATTTATTTATATTGCTTGTTTGCGGTTCCGTGGTCATCAGCGTTTCAGGTATCACGAGCCCCTGGGTATAATCGGGCTCTCTCACGCAGAGCCCGCAGCGATGTTGGGATAAACAGCAACAGGGAAAAAAAGAGGGTGCAGAAATAGTGTAACTCCGTTTATTACAAGGCAATAATATACAAGAGATTAAAAACACTTACAAGAGGTAACCTTAATGGTATGAGGTAACAGAAACGCCTGATAGCTCTTGAGTAAAACCGAAGTGCAACTTATAGTTGTTCGTGTACTAGTGGTACAACATTTGTTATCTGCCGAAAATCGACTCTTTTTGGTGTATTCAAACGTACATGATTTTGAGACTGTGACCGGCCGGTGTCAGTCTTCCTTCTGAGCACTGTTGACCACCGTCCCACACTTCATCTGTTCTCTACCTTCCTGTCCTAACTGGACCTTCATCATATCCTTCTGTGGCACATTCTCTATCTACCTGCTCTGTCATGATACAGCACAGCTAGGTTCTATATCCCCCACTCTTTTCAATGTACACATCACCCTTTCGTTCATTAATAAAATCCTGAGGTTTTCAGTATCATCTATGATCTATACATTCTGCAATGCATCATGAATGCATCTGCCAGACTAATATTCCTTAAACACAGCTCTTCTGTTACATCTTCCTGTCAATAACCTCCACTGTCTTCCTTTTGTCTCAAGGTCACTCCTATAGCTCTACTTCAATCTGTAAATATTCTCCCATCCATCCTTATTTGTTTTTTCCTAGCTCAGTACCTATCACACTCCTGCCTACAGGATTTTTGTTCTAGATATGTACCACTTTTCTACTTGCTTCAGGTTTTCAGTGGTACAAGTGTTACTTAAAAGCACACATGTCCAGAGAGACACATAACCTACACAATTAACTAATTCCTCTGAGTTTTCACCTCAGATTTCTCACCTTCTCTCGCTTTTCACCTTGAACCTTTCTGAGAATGTAAGCTCAGATGCCCCCCTGTGGATCCATTGTGTAAAGTTAGTTAACATAAGAGAGTAACTCACAAACAGCACCTTCTACCCATTTATCCTTCATGATATAGTTTTTCTGTAAATATTCATGAAGCTAAACTAATGATGATGGATGAGCCATTGATATGATGGTTTCAGCTCTATACAAAATCAAGGTAAAAACCTTTCATCCCTTTCTAATAATATAATGAATTAAGACTGCTTTGTTCTTAATATATTGTTTACTTAAACAACACATCTTGTGTTTATTCTACTTATGTACCAATCTTACACACACCCATATGTTGTCCATGTCATTGTCACAAAGGAGACAGATGGAAACAAACATCTCTCTCATGAGTTAGCTTTGTTCCAGCACTTTTAGGGGCAATGAGTCACTTTATCTTTCAGTATCCACAAAATAGACTAAAGAGCTTGCATTACTCATTCTAAAACTATTTTCTCTAATTAATAATGTAATCACCATATAAGAATCCACTGATTATAGTCTATAGTATGCATTACAATAATGAAATTCCAAGTTTCCAGTAAAAATGGACAATAATAGTAACTGAAATATATGAGTCTTAATGGGACACTAAAGTCACAAGTTTTAATTTCATGATTCAGACAGGAGCCATGATAATATAAAACAACCAAAAAAATATAATCCCAATTTACTTCAATTATCAAATGTTCTCAATTTTTTTGCATCTTTTATTGAAGAGTAAGGCTAGGTAGGCTCCAGAGCATTGAGTGTTTGCAAACATGTGCATACGTCTGAGCCTATCAAGGTTTATTCTTAAATGGCGATTTTAACAAAAAATTCCATGCTTTAATTTGTCAGAGCATGTACTTTTAACTCTAGCAACCCTGCAATGGTACATGTTTATTCCCCTGCAAAGTACCACTTGGGAGCCACAGAGCTTTGCTGATCCCGAGTGGACACGGACACTGACCAAATCACCAGTGCAGTCAGACAACCCAGATGTGTCAATACCACTGATAATTGGAGATGAACAACAGTTTTTGCTTGGGGTTTAAACACATAGCACTGTAGGGTCACTAATGTTAAAACTATTGTTCAAATGACAAACTCTAATGCATAATAGCGTGCCATTTTCCACTATAAAGACCTTTAAACATAGGATACCAAGGGAACAAACAAACAAACTAATTGGTTGATTCCAGTCTTTCTGACAACTCGGTTTTGGTTTTCGGATGATATGGGAATTGGAAACATGTTTTTTGGAATGATTACAATGCAAAAATAAATTTGTCTGATAGAAACCCATAGCCGTTAAAGAGTTTTTCAATAGCAAAAAGTTAGCCAAAAACATGTTTTTGGTTGTTAAGTACTTGTCATTGGGATGAAAAGCTGGGAAATCCTATCGAAATTGACATATACAATGGCCTTTTCCCACCACTTAAGGTTACATTACAGTTTCTTAACCCCTCTTTGTACAGCTCAGTGGGCGTAGCGTGGGGGGGGGGCACAGGGGCGGTTTGCCCCGGGCGCATAATTCTGAGTGGCGCTTCCAGCCTCAACTTAGCAAAGGGAAGAAGGGAGGCTAAAAAATCTGAAAGGTGCCCAACTCTGTTCTGCGACCCGTCAGGAATGTGGTGATGTCACGTCACGGTGCCACATTCCGTCGGGTTGCAGATTTTGATGTCTCGAGAGACGGAGGGAATTTGAAGTAACTGTGAAGTGTGAACTGAAGTGTTATCCGGACCATTACCTGCTACGTCACTTTGTCCATCCCATTCCTAGCGCGCAGGTCAGGAGGGAAGAAGAAGAAGGAACCAGCAGAGTCAGACTGTCAAACGCGCCGCGACTAAGGTAAAGTATCAGGACCAGACTTACTTATAGCTCTGCTTTTGCCTGATACTAGCAACGCGCAAAATGCAGCTTAATTATGGTTATATTATTACCGAACAAGTAAGTTCCCTTCCAACAAAGGACCCAGAGCGAGCTAGAATGCCATGCATTGCCCGGGGCACTTTTTTAAGGATCTCTAAGCAGAGGGAGGGGGGAGAATCCTTAAAAATTGCAATAAATCTCTTTTCAAATCCACCTACCCGTGGCACTGGTGGCAGCATGGCTGGGCTCTGCCTTTCTGTTAACCCCAGTTACCTAGTTAGTGGGAATGTGGGATGGTTTGGGGTGATCAGGAGACCATACTTTTCATGTTTGACCAGTTTTACAACTTACGCCATCTTGTCCTTGCACAAAAAAAAAGTATATTTGTGGACGAAAATGAGACCTTGTTTCCTGTATTTGATATTTTCCCCTCCATGATCTTCCCAGGCCCAGAAGTAGATTTAGGGATTTGTGTGCTGTCTGGCACCAAGATTGTGCTGCTCACCAGGCATTTCACTGTTTGTCTCCTATCATAGGAGTCCTGATGAATCACCATCTTGAATCTATTTCTTGCTGGACTCCTGAGGTGTGGACTTTTACCGAATTTTTAGGGTGTGGGTGCTCATTGCCTTTTTTTATATACATTAAACCCACCCTTACTGCATTTAAAGTAAAAAAATAATAACTATAATTTGTGTTGGTAAATAAATTTAACAGCACCCCCTAAATAACCATACACCCTCCCCCCATATATGTATGTAATGCTGGGTTGTCTGTCCCATGCCCCTTTTATATTGATTACTTACAATTGTTATATTTATTAAGGTTAGAATATATACCCCACTTTTATATTGTCATTGGCACCCAAAAGACAGTCTTGCCCAGCTAGGGACAACCTTATATGTAACAGCTGCCAACCTGTGTGTCCCCTTTTCCTCTTTTTAACGACTTACCAAAAACCTAATGCACCACATATACAATATGGGGTGCTGCAATGTGGGGGTGGGTGCACCCTGTGGTCTGCAGTATTTGTACCATGAAGTTTCACAGATCAGGGCGTCACCACCAGATGGGGGTTAAGGGGGGGCTTTCCCCCATGTGTAAAACTAGAATAAATCTTAAAATGTAATATTGTATATATTTGCCCAGCTCTGGAGAGCTGCAGGCTCCTAGATTCAAAGCAAATTTGCCGATCCCATTCCCTACTGTACTGGTGGAAGAGACTCCGTCAGTGCTAATGGGTTAGGGGGGGCGCAATACTTTCCTTGCCCTGGGCGCTGACAACCCACGCTACGCCACTGGTACAGCTTATAAGGGAAATGCTCATTACAAGTGTGAGATTAACCTATAGTTATTCGAATCCATCCTGATCGCTGGTAAACAATATTCATTTAATTTGCGTATAGGCATGATAGGTATACTGGGCATGTTTGCTTCACTGATTATATTGACACTTTTAATATTTTAAAAGTACGTTTTTATCAAATTATGATTGAGAAGCACCAGCTTTCCCAGTTTGGTAGATATACCGTCTGAAATCAAGAAAATCACTGCTGGTTCCTATTAGAAGTGGCTGCAGTTTATCTCATCTTCTAAAATGGGTGTCATATCTGTAGGGGTTTATTGGTAATAATATGTGTACTGTGCTTCCAGGGACACTTTGCAACAGAGTCACAACCCATTTATAGTTTGCATAGTTCAGCCCCCCTTAAATACACCCAAAACAAGCAAATTAAATTATTAATATTATTATTTTGACATAATGATTGCTTAAAGTGAATGTCAATTTGATGCTAAAGTGCCCGGTTTTTAAAAATTTGATTAAAAACAGAGGCACATTAATTAAACCAAAATTTACATTTTACTCCTGTTGTGAAAATATACTTACCTTTTAATCTTCACATGCAAGCTCCAGCTTCCTCCACCCATGGCAAGCCTCTTCTGGGTTTATAAATGAGGAATCCAGCTTCCTGGGATGTTGAATCAGACACTGATGTCCCCGGGAGGAAAGCCTGATTGGAGGAAGCTGGAGCTGCTGTGAAGATTAAAAGGTAAGTTTTTTTTCACAACAGGAGTGAAATGGTAAATTTTGATGAATTAAAGTGCCCCTGTTTTAATCAAATTTTTAAAAAACCAGGCACTTTAGCATCAAAATTAACATTCACTTTAAATAAACAGGAAAGCAAAAATTAAACTTTCTTAATTCAGACAGAGCTGACATTTTTAAATTTACTTCTATTATCAAATTAACTTTATCTTCTCTTGGCTGCCTTTTTTAATAAGAATATGTACACATCCTCAGTAGTATGGCTATTATAAAAGTTTGAATCAAGGGCTAGTATATATTTGTTTGAATCAAGGCTAGTATAACATTTTTAATCCAGGCTAGGATATGAGTTATGTATCTAAACTTGTATAGGAGTTTGAATTTAGACTAGTAGGAGTTTTAATCTAGACTAGTATATGAGTTTGTATCTGGGCTACTATATGAGTCTAAAATGAGGTTGTGTTAGGATACAGTTTTGTAGATGGTTAAAGGGACAGTCTAGTTAAAATTAACCTTTCATTATTCAGATAGGACTTGTAATTTTTTTTTTTTTTTATTGAAGACATGTAGGAAATACATCAAGGTAACATACATAATCATACAGTCCCATAAACTTAAAAGTATGCACAAAAAACAAACGAAGATAGGGAGTACACATATTCTATATAGCTACACGTATATAACATATTAATAAAACATTAATTAGTCAATGAAGAAGAGCAAGGTTGCCAAACTGCGTAAATAGGATACAAACAATATTTGCATTCTGAACATAGTGATATGTAAACATGGGAAAGTCTTCCTATTGATATCGTTTGTTACATAATAGGGAAGGATATATCATGTGAAAATAATATTGTGAGGATAATATTGTTGAATTGAAAGTGTTCTTATATTTGTATAGAGAGGGAAAATTGTGGAGTAGCTGTTTGAAATCTATGCCAGCCAGGCACGGTTGAGGGTGGAAGAAAGAGGGGAAGAGAGAGAGGAAAAAAAAAAAAGGGGGGGAGCCCACAACAAAGGTGGGGGGGGGGGAAGAGAGGTGGGAAGCCTGTAGGTATAGGGGTAGGTAGGAGTCTCCGTTTTAATTATTATGAATGTGTTGCCCACACTTCCCAGGCCAAGCAGTGGAGCTGTATGTTATTGTTGGTAGGTAAAAATAGGACATTCCATAGTCTCTAAGTAGGGACATGATTCTAGAAATATCATTCCAGGTGGGTATTGTAGCCTGTTTCCACAAACGGGCAATAGACAATTTTACTGCCATCAGTAGGTAGATGCTAATCAAGCTATTGGGGGTAAGGGAAGACCCAAAGGACAGGTGAAACAAAATTGTTTGTGGATTAGTCCACAAGTTGGGGTTTAAATCCAAACATCTTTAGAAAGCATTTCCCACAGAGGAAGCAGCAATGAACATTCCCACCATATGTGGGCCGGTGTGCCAATATTTCCACACCCTCTCCAGCAAAGGGGGTGAATTCAAGTGGGAGATTTTAAAAGCCTCACAGGCGTAAGATGCCATTGAGTGCAAATTTTGAGGTATAATTCTAGTAGGGAAACACAATGGAGTGCTTTCTTGGGTGAGTAAGTATAGCCAGTGACCAATCTTCTTTAGAGGCTTGGAACCCAAGGGGATCTTTCCAGGAAATAATGTATGCTGATTTGTAATAAATCCTTCAGGTTAAGCAAATCCTGGTAGGAGGATTGATAATGCTTAGGTAACCTTTTCGCCGTATCCCACCTTTTTTCCCAGTTGTTACGAGCATGCATTGGGAGTTCAGTAAACCCCCAAGGCCTTTAGGAGGCTTCTAATGGCCTCCAGAACTCAAATTGTAATATTTGAGATGGATTATATGTTGTATCGGAATGTTGCCAAAGAGATAAGGTGACCCATTCGGGAAGAGATCCCTAAACAGTAGCGACCGACCGTGTGATTGCCAGAGCAGTTGGTGCGAGGTCTCTCATTGCCTTTAGGAGGCCCGGGGAGGGATTGACTAGGCGAATGGGTGGGGAGCAATTTGGGGGTAGAGGACCGGATTTTATCCCAAAAGCGTAGGACCAGAGAGAACAATGTTAAATTTTTAATATCGAAAGATACTCTGATATGCTTAGGAATCCATAGGAGATCCACAAGGGAGAAGCGAGTTTGGCAAGGTAGCCTGCTCTATCCCCCACCATTTCCAATCCGAGGAATTGGAATTTCCAGGGAAGAATGTGTGCGAGTCTAGATGCTTCATGATACAGAGCCAAGTTTGGGGGCGCCCGCACCTCCACTAAGCATTGGCTTGCTGCATGATTCTGGTGGACACTCTGGGGATGACATTGCTGTCCAATAAATTTATTACATAGCATCTGGAATTTTCCGATGAGGGATTTAGGAATGGGTATTGGCAAGGTTCTAAAAAGGTATGTTAATTTGAGGTTAAGGTGATTTAAATAGAATATATATGGGACTCTGAAAAGAGACCACAAAATTCAAAAGACACAGGCGCTAAAACAGCTTAAAATAGACAATGAAAACGTGATTTTTTAAACCAATAGTGCAATATATATATGCTTGCAAATAACAACACCCAGTGCGGACTGGAACAACAAAAGATGTGTGAACAAAAAAAGTGTATAAAATATATGTTTAATTACATAAGTGAATGGAGATATTATAATATTAAAAATATTGTACATATAAATGCGCTTGATCAGGCGCAATGTTGAAGTGTAGCATACATTTAACAATAATGTGATACAAAAAAATGAAATAGAACAACGTGAGAGGTTTAGTATTGTTCCAGTATGCGATTCGATGCGATGATTTTTCCAATAGCCCAGATTTTGAAGAAAGATTTATGTCTTCTATGGGAGCTTGGAACGAGATGAGGAAGAGCCAATAAACGACAGAAAAGGCAACAAAATAAGGTTTTCACTTTTACTTACACCGGAGGTCGGTGGTTTGAATCCTGAAAGTTCCTTTTCGTGGCGTGAGACTCCAAACCGCAGCGGGCAGCAAAAGTTACATCCAGCAGAATATGCAAACACCTTTGCACAGGTGGCTGGAAAAGATGCACCTACGAGGCCGGAGAGAGACAAAAAAAAGAGCACAAAAGAGCAACGCGTTTCAACCCGTAAACCGGGTCTTTTTCAAGCTCCCAACAGATAGATAAGTGTGTCATATATAGCCGATGAAATCAGGCTATTGGCTCAATTGCATCAGTGGGCGTATGTATTCCAAGATAATTAGTCAGCCACAATGTATATGTATCACAGTTCACCCAAACCTTCAACATATATTGTATCGAAGAACAACTAGTATTATGTCAGAAAACAAATTACATATGTGCATATATGCCTCTATTTATAATGCACAACTTTAGTTGTATCCATTCCGCACAGAGGTCATTATGAGCATATATAGAAAATATAAAAAACCGCTTATAAAAAATTCCGATATAATTTATTCAGATAGTCAAATTCAAATGTATATAAAATGAATTTAGGGAAGTATAAAAGGATATATAGAAAAAAATCTTTATATAAGAAATATGATATATAAAAAATATAGAAAATGCATATATCTGGGTGGACAATCAGAAAAGTGTATTTATGAGGAGGAACAGCAGATAACATTGGAAAGATACATTGATTATTTGAAATTAAAAAATAGAAACTATGTGTATAAGCTAATTATATAGAATAGGAGGTCAATCTTTTAGGAAACAGCCAATGTCAAAATCGACATTCAGACCTAGTGGATGTACGTTTTTAAATCAAAAATCCATTTACTTTCTCTTTTTTAAGAGATCATTGTTGATATTTCCTCCTCTCCATTTTCTTTTGACTTTTTCCTATTCCTAAGATAAGAGACATTGACTTAATTTCCATTATTACACATACCAAAATGTTTAGCAATCGGTAAGTCTTTGTTTCTCTTTAATGTAAAATTTTCTAGGGACCACATATGTTCTCTGATACGTGTACGTAGGGGTCTTGAGGTCTCACCTGTATATTGTAAGACCACATTTGCACTGAATGATATAAATAAATATTGCTATCTGAGCACCTAATAAGGTCTTTTATCTTATATGATTTTCCTGGTTACGTTTGATTTAAATTCTCTACATTTAATGAGTGTTCACAAGATTTACAGGTTAAACAGGGATAAAAGCCTAAAAGACTATTGCCCATTACGTCCAATTGATTAACACCGTTTGTATGACTATTGCTGTTGTATGTTGGTGCCAGGATGGTCTTATGATTTTTCACTTTCTTGTACACTACTTGTGGTCTTGATGGAAGAATAGGACCTAAATTTCATCATTTTTAAGTAACTTCCAGTGCTTGTTCAGAATCTTTTCTAATAAATATTTATTTTGGCTGTAATTTGTAATGAATGAAATAAATATCTGCTCAGTCCCTTCTGTATCTTTCTTGGCAGTGTATTTGGTTTGTTTAGATTTGGCGGTTAATAAAGAATTTTTTGAAAAAGGTGGATGCGAATAGTTACATCCATTATACTAGTGGTCACCATAAAAAATGGTTGGACAATATCCCCAAAGGGGCAATTTTTGAGGATTCGTAAAAATTGTACAAATCCAACTGACTTTGAAAATCAGTCAAGTTTGATACTACAAAAATTTATAGAGAGAGGTATATAGAGAAAGCGAGATAGAGAAAACCTCTCAATGAGGTTCGATTAGTTTGATAGAAATTCTTTATTAACCGCCAAATCTAAACAAACCAAAGTACACTGCCAAGAAAGATACAGAAGGGACTGAGCAGATATTTATTTCCATTCATTACAAATTACCGCCAAAATAAATATTTATTAGAAAAGACTTCTGACAAGCACTGGGAAAGTTACTTAAAATGATGAAATATTAGGTCCTATTCTTCCATCAAGACCACAAGTAGTGTACAAGAAAGTGAAAAATCTCTAAGACCATCCTGGCACCAACAGACAACAGCAATAGTCATACAAACGGTGTTAATCAATTGGACGTAATGGGCAATAGTCTTTTAGGCTTTTATCCCTGTTTAACCTGTAAATCTTGTGAACACTCAATTAAATGTAGAGAATTTAAATCAAACGTAACAGGAAAATCATATAAGATAAAAGACCTTATTAGGTGCTCAGATAGCAATATTATTTATATCATTCAGTGCAAATGTAGGTCTACAATATACAGGTGAGACCTCAAGACCCCTACGTACACGTATCAGAGAACATATGTGGTCCATAGAAAATTTTACATTAAAGAGAAACAAAGACTTACGATTGCTAAACATTTTGGTATGTGTAATAATGGAAATTTAAGGTCAATTCTCTTATCTTGGAATAGAAAAAAGTCAAAAAGAAATGGAGAGGAGGGGAAATATAAACAATGATCTCTTAAAAGAGAAAGTAAATGGATTTTTGATTTAAAAACGTTACATCCACTAGGTCTGAATGTCGATTTTGACATTGGCTGTTTTCCTAAAAGATTGACCTCCTATTCTATATAATTAGCTTATACACATAGTTTCTATTTTTTAATTTCAAATAATCAATGTCTCTTTCCAAGTTATCTGCTGTCCTCCTCAAAATACACTTTTCTGATTGTCACCAATATATGCATTTTCTATATTTTTTTATATATATTTTTTATATATATATTTCTTATATAAATATTTTTTTCTATATATCTTTTATATTCCCTAAATTCATTTTATATACATTTGAATTTGACTATCTGAATAAATTATATCGGAATTTTTATAAGCGTTTTTTTTATATTTTCTATATATGCTCATAATGACCTCTGTGCGGAATGGATACAACTAAAGTTGTGCATTATAAATAGAGGCATATATTGCACATATGTAATTTGTTTTCTGACATAATACTAGTTTGTTCTTCGATACAATATATGTTGAAGGTTTGGGGTGAACTGTGATACATATAACATTGTGGCTGACAAATTATCTTGGAATACATACGCCCACTGATGCAATTTGAGCCAATAGCCTGATTTCATCGGCTATATATGACACACTTATCTATCTGTTGGGAGCTTGAAAAAGACCCGGTTACGGGTTGAAACGCGTTGCTCTTTTGTGCTCTTTTTTTTGTCTCTCTCCGGCCTCCGTAGGTGCATCTTTTCCAGCCACCTGTGCAAAAGGTGTTTGCATATTCTGCTGGATTAACTTTTGCTGCCCGCTGCGGTTTGGAGTCTCACGCCACGGAAAAGGAACTTTCAGGATTCAACCACCGACCTCCGGTGTAAGTAAAAGTGAAAACCTTATTTTGTTGCCTTTTCTGTCGTTTATTGGTCTTCCTCATCTCGTTCCAGCTCCCGTTGAAGACATAAATCTTCTTCAAAAATCTGGGCTATTTGGAAAAATCATCGCATCGAATCGCATACTGGAAAATACTAAACCTCTCACGTTGTTCTATTATCATTTTTTTGTAATCACATTATTGTTAAATGTATGCTACACTTCAACATTGCGCCTGATCAGCGCTTTTATATGTACAAATATTTTAATATTATATATCTCCATTTCACTTATGTAATTAAACATATATTTTTATACACTTTTTTTGTTCACCACATCTTTTGTTGTTCCAGTCCGCACTGGGTGTTGTTATTTGCAAGCATATATATATTGCACTATATGGTTTTAAAAATCACGTTTTCATTTGTCTATTTTAAGCTGTTTTAGCGCCTGTGTCTTTTGAATTTTGTGGTCTCTTTTCAGAGTCCATATATATTTCTATTTAAATCACTTTAGCAATTGAGGTTGGGAGTTTCCTCCTTTATCATCACAGGTTTAATAGTTTCCTTTTTGCGCAGTTAACCCTTTCGTTTTTTTGTCATTATTATCCACTAACTCTCACTTTATAGGATTCACTGCTGCAGAAAACCATGACCGATTCCAATCTGTAAAATATAGGGAAGACATCTATAAAGGTATTTATGAGATTTTTTTCTGGGGGACAGCCGGGTAACACTCGAAAAATCTGGTGGTCTATTTAAACTTATGAAGGAATTGGAGGATAAACTTTTATCTGAATTAAAACATAGAATTGAGTTCATTTTTATAGAAAATACATAGAACAAAAAAGAGTACCACGCGGGTCCTCAGAATTAAGAAAGAATGTGCTTTTAAAGTAGATGACATTAATTTTAAAAAAAGTGGAATGAAATTCTAGAAGAGCTTCTTTTAACTTACTCAGATTAATTAAGGATCATAGAAATGGAATTTTGACTAAATTAGAACAAGAAATCAAAGATTTAGGGCTCCAGTACTAAGCAGTCAGCGCAGCTACCCCGCAACAAATCTCGCGTCAAAACTCGCAAACTGATATGTACACAAGCCCGTCAATTATGTTAAAATACTCGCATCTTTAATATTGCGAGCGTACTTATCCGCCAAACCTCGCTACCCAGCTCCATTTTTCACTGTAATTAGACACATTTGACCACCAACTCGCCAAAAAATGAATGTACTAAAAAATCTATTTGTCCGCTCGCTACAATTTCCGCTCCCACCCTCGCTATTTTTGCCTCGCCACCTTTTAGGTGGCGGGCAAGGTACAAAACAATAGGAAAGTCAATCTAGACCGCCCAGTCTAGACCATATATAAAAGGCAGTAATATCAGCATTGTACTTACAGCATAACTGGCGTCTAAATTTGTCTCTCATTTCCATGTACATAATTGCGCCCAATTTGTCGACTGTAATTAAAGAGTAATCTATTTAAATTTGTATTGTTAGTTTGTCAATCTTTATACTTATTTTTATATTAATATTTATATATTATCAGATCCAGATGAAGCCATATCCAAATTGTAAATAAATATTACAAAAATAACGCTCTGTTATCACTCTTCAAAAAAATTTTGAACAATAATAAAGTTGTTTAGATAAGTTGAACTTTTATAGGAGCAAAATTCTATTCCCGCGACTACTATGATGTTCGTGACACCTTGCATGTCACGTGTTAATAATTGGCCAGGACAATTCAACTGAAAGTTAAGTACCATCAGCTTAGTCGCGGCGAGCGAGGGCGTCAAATTTATCAACAATCCGCAACTGCTCGCGGCGGGCTAGACTTGTCTATTATTGGGGGAATATTAGTACATAGCGACAGCGGACACCATTGTCGCACGCGGCGAGTAACGGCGAGTTTATCCGCGTCTACAATGACGGATGAATTGACGGCTTAGTACATGGAGCCCTTAGAAGTCCAATTGAAAATTTATGAAAATAGCACAGAATATAATGATTTGGAAAGAGATATTAAGAAAACTATCAATAATACCAAAGAAGATATTTTGAAGGTAAAAGTTAAAAAATTTGAAAGGGAGTAGAGAAGACTATTTATCACATATTAAAAACCCAAATTGGGATAATTACATTTCACACAGATGGAGAAGTGAGTGTGAAAACATCAATTGAAGAAAGTACAAGAGACACTTCTAATATCGCATATCTTATACACCTAGCGGAGAAACAATAGACATCAGGGGATCTCTCAAACAACAGGCCCACACTAACAATTCCACACATAGAGGAAATGATAGAGAAAATCATTTTAGGCCAGCAGTTCAAAGACAACTAAGAACAAGACAGAAATAGTTAATCTCCAAAACACACTAGAAGAAGGACCGTATGCGGAATATTCAGTTATGCAAAGCATTTGTTGACCACTTTAGAACTCAAGATAAGTCAGGTCCACATACCCGACATTATAATAGGAGGATGTATGTATCCAAATGTAATAACATCAATAGCCAATGCACAATCCCATTCTTTCCCTGAAAGACATAACGCCCAGTAATGTCGATTATAGAAATTCTAACACTCCAACTAGAACTCATGAATATATACATCAACCGAATAGACATTCAGGACTATGACCTTAGATTGTCCATATAGATTTCTCCATTGTCCCAATCATGTAGGACATAGATTACAGAAGATTCTGATTCACATATACGGATCTCCACAAATTTTGGGGAACCGTTTTTTAGGCCATGGCTCAAGTATTTAAGCAAGCCCATTACCACAAAGAATGGTAAGAAAAAGAAGGGCTTCAGAAAGCGAGGCAACAGGGGAGGACTTAGGAGAAATAAAAAAGTCAAGGGTTTAAATAATACAGAAACTGATAAAAACCCAAATATAGGCATTTTTAATCTTAGCAAAGAACCATTAAGTGATAAACATGAGGAAATTTTAAGTAAAGGATTGTCTTTTGCCCCAACTAGTAACTTAAATAGATTCAACACGTTTGTAGATGCTCACAAATTTGTGCGAAAATTAACAGTAAAAAAATGGTTTATGAGATCTAGTGCTGAGAAAGCAGCCTCTAATTGTTTAATATCTGATAAATTTATTCACACTAATCTAAAAGAGAAATCTAAATTTTACCCAAAAAATGAAAAGGGACCCATCATTGAATCTTTTGAAAAATTGCTACTCAGAGATATTGAAAATTTATCTGAAAAAACACCTAAAAATGTTCATAATAACACAACTAGAAAACAGTTAAAAGTAATAAAAGAATTAGAGAAGAATAAAAACATCACAATCAAGCCCGCCGACAAGGGCGGCGGGATTGTAGTTATGGACAGCTGCAATTATCAAAAAATGTGTAATGATATAGTCACAGATGAATTGACCTATAAAAAGCTAAAATCTGACCCTACTGAGAAATATAAATTGAGTCTAATATCCATTTTGAATAAAGCTAAAGACGAAGGAATTCTAAATGTAAAAGAACGTGAATACCTTCTCCCCAAGTTTCCAAGAATTCCTTTGTTATATTGTTTGCCTAAAATACATAAGAGCATGACAGATCCCCCAGGCAGGCCAATTATTTCAGGCATAGGCTCTCTAACAGCCAATTTATCAGAATATTTGGATGTTTTCCTGCAGAAATATGTGAAACTTCTTCCATCCTTTTTAAAGGATTCAACAGACGTGTTGAATCTTATAAGAGATGTATCATGGCAGGATGACTATTTGTTGGCATCCTGTGATGTTACATCTCTATATACGTGTATTAATCATAAAGATGGACTTAAAGCTATTAATTATTATCTAGAAAGAGATATATCTATGAATTATGAACAGAAGACTTTCATTTTAGAAGCCATTGAGTTTATTTTAACACACAATTTCTTTTTTTATGAAGGATATTTTTATAATCAAGAGAGAGGCACAGCAATGGGCACCAGGTTTGCCCCAAGTTATGCCAATTTATTTATGGGGTATTGGGAACATTATTTCTTAGCCAATTACCCACTTGGGGCAAACCTGGTGTCCTTTAAAAGATATATTGACGATATTTTAATCATTTGGCGAGGGGATTGTCTATCACTAGATAAAATTATTGAAGATATGAACACTAATGAAATTAATCTCAAATTCACCCATATATGTGATAAAACCTCTATTAACTTTCTTGACTTAGAAATTTTTGTCAATAATAATGAATTAAATGCCCAAACTTTTTTTAAAAAGGTGGATGCGAATAGTTACATCCATTATACTAGTTGTCACCATAAAAAATGGTTGGACAATATCCCCAAAGGGCAATTTTTGAGGATTCGTAAAAATTGTACAAATCCAACTGACTTTGAAAATCAGTCAAGTTTGATACAACAAAAATTTATAGAGAGAGGTTATAGAGAAAGCGAGATAGAGAAAACTCTCAATGAGGTTCGATTAGTTGATAGAAATTCTTTATTAACCGCCAAATCTAAACAAACCAAATACACTGCCAAGAAAGATACAGAAGGGACTGAGCAGATATTTATTCCATTCATTACAAATTACAGCCAAAATAAATATTTATTAGAAAAGATTCTGAACAAGCACTGGAAGTTACTTAAAAATGATGAAATATTAGGTCCTATTCTTCCATCAAGACCACAAGTAGTGTACAAGAAAGTGAAAAATCTTAAGACCATCCTGGCACCAACATACAACAGCAATAGTCATACAAACGGTGTTAATCAATTGGACGTAATGGGCAATAGTCTTTTAGGCTTTTATCCCTGTTTAACCTGTAAATCTTGTGAACACTCAATTAAATGTAGAGAATTTAAATCAAACGTAACAGGAAAATCATATAAGATAAAAGACCTTATTAGGTGCTCAGATAGCAATATTATATCATTCAGTGCAAATGTGGTCTACAATATACAGGTGAGACCTCAAGACCCCTACGTACACGTATCAGAGAACATATGTGGTCCATAGAAAATTTTACATTAAAGAGAAACAAAGACTTACCGATTGCTAAACATTTTGGTATGTGTAATAATGGAAATTTAAGTCAATTCTCTTATCTTGGAATAGAAAAAGTCAAAAAGAAATGGAGAGGAGGAAATATAAACAATGATCTCTTAAAAAGAGAAAGTAAATGGATTTTTGATTTAAAAACGTTACATCCACTAGGTCTGAATGTCGATTTTGACATTGGCTGTTTCCTAAAAGATTGACCTCCTATTCTATATAATTAGCTTATACACATAGTTTTCTATTTTTTAATTTCAAATAATCAATGTATCTTTCCAATGTTATCTGCTGTTCCTCCTCAAAATACACTTTTCTGATTGTCACCCAATATATGCATTTTCTATATTTTTTATATATATTTTTTATATATATTTCTTATTATAATATTTGTTTTCTATATATCTTTTATATTCCCTAAATTCATTTTAGTATACATTTGAATTTGACTATCTTGAATAAATTATATCGGAATTTTTATAAAGCGGTTTTTTTATATTTTCTATATATGGCTCATTAATGACCTCTGTGCGGAATGGATACAACTAAAGTTGTGCATTATAAATAGAGGCATATATGCACATATGTAATTTGTTTTCTGACATAATACTAGTTGTTCTTCGATACAATATATGTTGAAGTGTTGGGTGAACTGTGATACATATAACATTGGTGCTGGACAGAATTATCTTGGAATACATACGCCCACTGATGCAATTTGAGCCAATAGCCTGATTTCATCGGCTATATATGACACACATATCTATCTGTTGGGAGCTTGAAAAAGACCCGGTTTACGGGTTGAAACGCGTTGCTCTTTTGTGCTCTTTTTTTTGTCTCTCTCCGGCCTCCGTAGGTGCATCTTTTCCAGCCACCTGTGCAAAGGTGTTTGCATATTCTGCTGGATTAACTTTTGCTGCCCGCTGCGGTTTGGAGTCTCACGCCACGAAAGGAACTTTCAGGATTCAACCACCGACCTCCCGGTGTAAGTAAAAGTGAAAACTTATTTTGTGCCTTTTCTGTCGTTTATTGGGTCTTCCTCATCTCGTTCCAGCTCCCATTGAAGACATAAATCCTTTCTTCAAAATCTGGGCTATTTGGAAAAATCATCGCATCGAATCGCATACTGGAAAATACTAAACCTCTCACGTTGTTCTATTATCATTTTTTTTGTATCACATTATTGTTAAAATGTATGCTACACTTCAACATTGCGCCTGATCAGCGCTTTTATATGTACAAATATTTTAATATTATAATATCTCAATTTCACTTATGTAATTAAACATATATTTTATACACTTTTTTTGTTCACACATCTTTTGTTGTTCCAGTCCGCACTGGGTGTTGTTATTTGCAAGCATATAATATTGCCACTATATGGTTTAAAAAATCACGTTTTCATTGTCTATTTTAAGCTGTTTTAGCGCCTGTGTCTTTTGAATTTTGTGGTCTCTTTTCAGAGGTCCATATATATCTATGTTAAATCACTTTAGCAATTGAGGGTTGGGAGTTTCCTCTTTATCATCACAGGTTTAATAGTTTCCTTTGTTGCGCAGTTAAACCCTTTCGTTTTTTTGTCTAAGTTAATGGGTAGCAAATCATCTTAAAAGCTGCTACTCTACCCAGTCCATGAAATACATGGTACATTCCAGCGATCTACACATTTCTGGAAAGAACTTAACAGTGGGTAAAAGTTGGTTTCAACTATAGTAGATACATTCCAAGACAGGGAAAACCCCTAGGTGTTTTAATTTATGCCGTGGACCAATTGAATGCATATCTTTTCGTTAGATCGGTATAGTCCCTATCCAGTATGTTGATGGTGAAAGCGTCAGTTTTGTTCACATTCAATTTATAATAACTAATCTCACCCAAGGCGTGGAGGAGTTTGGAAGAGAGCTGAAAGAGATGGAGTGGAGCTCCCCAAGAAGATGGGTGAGGTCATCTACAAACAAGACAGTTTTTCTGGGGATACCTGCAATGATAAAAACGGATAATAAGGGAGGCGCTGAAAAGCTAAAGGTATCACCACTTAAAAAGTTTTAATAAAACACATATGTAAACAAATAGTACATATAAAAGGGACGTCTCCCCAAAAAAACAATGCTATGCTAATGTTAAAGCCTAAAATTATAAACTCTATATGATAAATAAAGCATCACAGGTCCTAAAAATTCTAAAGAAATAACACTATATATGTTAGGACAGTATATGTATTTGTCACAAATCGTCCAGATTGTTAAGTCTTTGCTCCATATATAAATGTGAGGAAAGAGAGTCAGTTTTATCAATAGTGTACCTTCCGTTAAGTAAATACCACCAAGCTGCCAATTTAATATGGATGTAGCTGCCAAAAGTTATACACTTTCTCTTTTTATAATCCAGTGTTCTTACTGTATAAAATGTTATTTAGCAACTTATTCTGTCATGTACATTACCAGATACTGCTTTGTGGGGATGAGATCTTTCCCCCCCTCACTCGGTATTCACCTCGAGCGGGCCGACTGAGGATTTTGTGGCATCTGACGTCACTGAAAGAGGTTCCGGTTAGGAGAAGAGGACGGTTTCTGCGCTTGCTCCTATTCACTGCAATCGCGGGGTCCTCACAATGAATCCTTGCACTTAGTGCTAATTTGCACGCAAGGGTCTAGATGACTGGGCAATGTGATGGGTATCCAAATTTCTTCCAAGTACAAGCCCCACGGGTTGTTTTTTTCTTTGCAGGAAATGGTTCCAAAATTGTTAATAACCCGGGTTATATATAGGATTCAAAGATGTATAAAATGGTTGTCAAAGAGATAATAACAACACTGCCAACACAACGACGCGTTTCGCCCTCCTGTGGGCTTTATCAAGATAGTGGTGGCAAGTGTGAATGCCCTTATTTAAAGGGATATCTTTCAATTTGATTGGTGGTAGTTTTCAATTGGCAATTTCTCGTAAGGTGGTAGTCGACTTTATTAGCAGCTTCTTTTTAAGGTGGTATTTTGCTCTTCTAACAACTTTAATGGAGGTCAAACAATAAAGTGCAAAGTGAAATAAATTAAACTGCTAGATACATGTGACTTATTCTATTTCGGAGAAACCAAGAGAAATCTCCGGGATAGAATAAGAGAACACCTCCTTTGTATAGAAAAAGAAAAAGAAGATACACATTTATATAAGCACTTTAAGGAAGTTCACGCGGGAAACACTAGGGATTTAAAATATTGGGGTATTCTTAAAATAAAAAATCATTGGAGAGGTGGTAACATTGAAAAAACCCTCCTTATAAGGGAAGCAGAAATATAAGTATGACACCTTATATCCAAAAGGACTAAACTCGGAATTGGATCTTTCCCCCTTTTTATTTGAATAAGAAAATATTTTTAGTCATATTTTAACACTTATGTATCTACAGTTTCATTTATTTCACTTTGCACTTTATTATTAGATTTTTAAGATAATCAATTTGGTAGTATATTATATGGTAAATATATGTTTTTTAGAAGTAGGACACAATTTGAACACTGATACATAGGAGGGTAATTGTAACTGAAGCTATAATGATTCATATGATATATATATCTTTGTTTCTTAATTATTAAACAACATATTTTTCTTTGGAGTTGGAGGAACACTAAATTGAGAATAATCTAGTTATAAATTTGTGATCTGTCTTTTTTTCTTATGCAATTGCAAGCTCTTTTGACAGTATTATTGTTTGACCTCCATTAAAGTTGTTAGAAGAGCAAAATACCACCTTAAAAAGAAGCTGCTAATAAAGTCGACTACTACCTTAAGAGAAATTGCCAATGAAAACCACCACCAATCAGATTGAAAGATATCCCTTTAAATAAGGGCATTCACACTTGCCACCACTATCTTGATAAAGCCCACAGGAGGGCGGAAACACGTCGTTGTGTTGGCAGTGTTGTTATTATATCTTTGACAACCATTTATACATCTTTGGAATCCTATTTATAACCCGGGTTATTAACAATTTTGGAACCATTTCCTGCAAAGAAAAAAACATCCGTGGGGGCTTGTGCTTGGAAGAAATGTGGGATACCCATCACATTGCCCAGTCATCTAGACCCTTGCGTGCAAATTAGCACTAAGTGCAGGGTTCATTTGTGAGGACCAGGCGATTGCAGTGAATAGTAGCAAGCGCAGAAACTGGCCTCTTCTCCTAACCGGAACCTCTTTCAGTGACGTCAGACGCCACAAAATCTCAGTCGGCCCCGCTCAAGGTGAATACCGAGTGAGGGGGGGAAAGATCTCATTCCCACAAAGCAGTATCTGGTAAAGTACATGACAGAATAAGTTGCTAAATAACATTTATACAGTAAGAACACTTTGGATTATAAAAGAGAAAGTGTATAACTTTTGGCAGCTACATCCATATTAAATTGGCAGCTTGGTGGTATTTACTTAACGGAAGGTAGGACTATTGATAAAACTGACTCTGTTTCCTCACATTTTATATATGGAGCAAAACTTAAAAATCTGCACGATTTGTGACAAATACATATACTGTCCAACATATATAGTGTTATTTCTTTAGAATTTTTAGACCTGTGGATGCTTTATTTATCATATAGAGTTTTATAATTTTAGGCTTTTTAACAATTAGCATTGTATTTTTTGGGGAGACGTCCCTTTTATATGTACTATTTGTTTACATATGTGTTTTATTAAAAGTGGTGATACCTCTGGCTTTCAGTGCCTCCCTTATTATCCGTTTTTAATCCTTGTAATTCTATTTAAGACAACTGTGAGGGGTATTGTCTTTTAAGGGGGAGTTTGGTATCAGTTTGTCCTAGCGCACCTCAATTTTTTGTATCTAAACAATACCTGCAATGACCATGCCAACTATATCGCTCACAGAGAGGATCGCCTCAGCCAGTGGTTCCATTATTAGCGCGAATATCAGAGGTGATAGATGGCATCCCCTGGCGGGTTCCGTTTGTGATAGGGAAGAGGGCGAGAGAAAACCAAGCCCCCTAACCCTAGCCGATGGAGAAGAGTACAACGCTCTGATACAAGATTGAAAGTAGGGTGAAATCTGAATTTACTTAATACTTCGAAGAGATAGAGCCAATTTACCCGATCGAATGCCTTTTCGGCATCTAAGGCCAAAGTTGTGCATGGGATGTTTTCGAGTTTAGCTTCTAGAAAAATATTCAAAATGTGTCTTGTATTGTCAGGCCCCTCTCTACCCGGGGTAAATCCCACCTGATCCCAGTCTATCAATGCGGGGAGGATATGGTTAAGTCTGGTGGCTAAGATTTTAGCTAGAAGCTTCATGTCAATATTGATCAGCGATCTAGGTCGGAAGTTCTCGCATGCATTAGGATCCTTACCTGGTTTCGGTATGGCTACAATGATCGCCTCTAAAAACTCAGAGGGATGGGAACCTGTTTGTCTAGCTAGTGTGAATACTCTAGTAAGTAGTGGTTATAAGGGAAAGGCTAAATTTTTTATAGAAAAGGGCAGTATATCCGTCGGGTCCTGGGGCCTTGTGGGGTTTTAAGTCCTTTATGGCACGGACACCTCCTGTGTACTAATTGGGGCATCTAAAAGATCTTTCTGTTCATCCGTCATTGACGGAAGAGATAAAGTGCCTAAAAACTCCTTGATTGCTAAAGGTGTAGGCACAGGGGTGTCGGGAGAATATTTCAGGTTGTATAAAGCTGAATAATATTTTGCAAATGCCTTGCCAATATCGGTAGGGAGACGGGACCGTGCCCTCAGACGTTTTAATATACGGAATTTGGGCATCTGCCGTACGCTGTCTCAGTTTGTTAGCCAAGATGGCGATCTGCCTTGTTGCCCTTGGCATAATATAGTTGCTTTACTTTTTGCATCTGCCATTGTATCCTAGAATTTTAGTGATCAACTTAACAGCAGCTATACGAGTAAGAACCTCAGGATCAAGTGTGACCTTGTGCTGTGATATGAGATTGCGAAGTTCTACATGTAATTGTGCCAGGGAGCCTCCATGTGTTTTATTATGCTTAGATTTTAGTTTCATCAGAAGGCCTCGTACATATGCCTTAAGCACGCCCCATAAAGAATAGTCCCCCACGGAACCGTTATCATTGAGAAGTAAGAATTGCGTGATTTCCTCCTGGAGATAGGCCCAAAATCACTCAATAGGAACTCCGGGTAATCGCCAAGGAGGCCTAGAAGAAAAGGTAGTAGGAGAGTTCATGGTCATCTGAATGGGGTGAATGGTCCGACCAAGTACAAATTCTGCATACATACACTGTGAATACAGTCTAAAAGATGTCGTTTGCAGAAAATAAAATCAATGCGAGAGTAGGAGAGGTGGGACATGAGAATTATATGAATAATCTTGAGACGTAGGATGTAAGGAGCGCCATACATCATAGAGTTTATATTGCGCTATAAGTGTGGAAAATTGTTTAGAGGTCTGAATTGAGCGCAGGGTCATACGCCCTTTGTTTGGGGGGACCTTCTATCCATCATGGTGTTCAAGAAGCCATATTAAAGAGACGTAAAAACTTTCTTAGATGCTTCACCTGTCCTGTATTAGGAGGATAAATACACACAGAGAGAAATGCACTCACAGGAACGAACAACCAGCTCAATACCATTGTTAGCCTGTTCTATGGCGATTTACCACCTGGGTGCAACTTCTTTTAGCCCAGCAATGCTTTTCACAGAGTAGAACTTTCCTGTAGTATATCAGTCTGATCCCGCCTATTACGGTCAGTCCCAGCACCGAAATACCAGGCAATTCCTCTCTGAACAAGGAACAAAGCAACCCCAGACGATCGTTTCGGCCTTCATTGGGCCTCGTCAGTGAGGTTGTAGCAGTATTCCTCTAAGCACACTGAGCAAGGAGTCCACGTCTGGTTTCCCCTTTTTCCCATAGGGAGACTAAATACACACAGAGAGAAATGCACTCACAGGAACGAACAACCAGCTCAATACCATTGTTAGCCTGTTCTATGGCGATTTAACCACCTGGGTGCAACTTCTTTTAGCCCAGCAATGCTTTTCACAGAGTAGAACTTTCCTGTAGTATATCAGTCTGATCCCGCCTATTACGGTCAGTCCAGCACCGAAATACCAGGCAATTCCTCTCTGAACAAGGAACAAAGCAACCCCAGACGATCGTTTTCGGCCTTCATTGGGCCTCGTCAGTGAGGTGTAGCAGTATTCCTCTAAGCACACTGAGCAAGGAGTCCACGTCTGGTTTCCCCTTTTTCCCATAGGGAGACTAAATACACACAGAGAGAAATGCACTCACAGGAACGAACAACCAGCTCAATACCATTGTTAGCCTGTTTCTATGGCGATTTACCACCTGGGTGCAACTTCTTTTAGCCCAGCAATGCTTTTCACAGAGTAGAACTTTCCTGTAGTATATCAGTCTGAGCCCGCCTATTCGGTCAGTCCAGCACCGAAATACAGGCATTCCTCTGCTGAACAAGGAACAAAGCAACCCCCAGACGATCGTTTCGGCCTTCATTGGGCCTCGTCAGTGAGGTGTAGCAGTATTCCTCTAAGCACACTGAGCAAGGAGTCCACGTCTGGTTTCCCCTTTTTCCCATAGGGAGACTAAATACACACAGAGAGAAATGCACTCACAGGAACGAACAACCAGCTCAATACATTGTTAGCCTGTTCTATGGCGATTACCACCTGGGTGCAACTTCTTTTAGCCCAGCAATGCTTTTCACAGAGTAGAACTTTCCTGTAGTATATCAGTCTGATCCCGCCTATTACGGTCAGGTCCAGCACCGAAATACCAGGCAATTCCTCTCTGAACAAGGAACAAAGCAACCCCAGACGATCGTTCGGCCTTCATTGGGCCTCGTCAGTGAGGTGTAGCAGTAGTTCCTCTAAGCACACTGAGCAAGGAGTCCACGTCTGGTTTCCCCCTTTTTCCCCTAGGAGACTAAATACACACAGAGAGAAATGCACTCACAGGAACGAACAACCAGCTCAATACCATTGTTAGCCTGTTCTATGGCGATTTACCACCTGGGTGCAACTTCTTTTAGCCCAGCAATGCTTTTCACAGAGTAGAACTTTCCTGTAGTATATCAGTCTGATCCCGCCTATTACGGTCAGTCCAGCACCGAAATACCAGGCAATTCCTCTCTGAACAAGGAACAAAGCAACCCCAGACGATCGTTTCGGCCTTCATTGGGCCTCGTCAGTGAGGTGTAGCAGTATTCCTCTAAGCACACTGAGCAAGGAGTCCACGTCTGGTTTCCCCTTTTTCCCATAGGGAGACTAAATACACACAGAGAGAAATGCACTCACAGGAACGAACAACCAGCTCAATACCATTGTTAGCCTGTTCTATGGCGATTTACCACCTGGGTGCAACTTCTTTTAGCCCAGCAATGCTTTTCACAGAGTAGAACTTTCCTGTAGTATATCAGTCTGATCCCGCCTATTACGGTCAGTCCAGCACCGAAATACCAGGCAATTCCTCTCTGAACAAGGAACAAAGCAACCCCAGACGATCGTTTCGGCCTTCATTGGGCCTTGTCAGTGAGGTGTAGCAGTATTCCTCTAAGCACACTGAGCAAGGAGTCCACGTCTGGTTTCCCCTTTTTCCATAGGGAGACTAAATACACACAGAGAGAAATGCACTCACAGGAACGAACAACCAGCTCAATACCATTGTTAGCCTGTTCTATGGCGATTTACCACCTGGGTGCAACTTCTTTTAGCCCAGCAATGCTTTTCACAGAGTAGAACTTTCCTGTAGTATATCAGTCTGATCCCGCCTATTACGGTCAGTCCAGCACCGAAATACCAGGCAATTCCTCTCTGAACAAGGAACAAAGCAACCCCAGACGATCGTTTCGGCCTTCATTGGGCCTCGTCAGTGAGGTGTAGCAGTATTCCTCTAAGCACACTGAGCAAGGAGTCCACGTCTGGTTTCCCCTTTTTCCCATAGGGAGACTAAATACACACAGAGAGAAATGCACTCACAGGAACGAACAACCAGCTCAATACCATTGTTAGCCTGTTCTATGGTATTAGGAGGATGCAAGGGTATAGGAGACTCCCTCCAGTTTGCAATTTAAAATCAAATAGCGGCCCTGAGGGTCCGCATGCATACTTATCTTTTCAAACAGGAGGTTTTTATGAACTAATATCGCTACTCCTCTAGATTTACTCGCAAAAGATGCTGTTTCAACCACTGGGAATTGTTTGTACTTAAAGGGGACGGGGGGGAGCCATCCACCCAATGAGTTTCCTGGAGGAAAATCACCTGAGATTTTGCCTGGTTAAGGTATCTCAGAAGTCTGCTTCTTTTATTGGGAGTGTTAAGGCCCCTAACATTGTGGGAAGCAAGTGACAGGGCCATTGTGAGAAGGCGAGAAAGATAAGAGGAAGAGAAAGGAAAGGGAGGGGAATAAAATAAAATTAAAAAAAAAAAAAAACAGTCTTCCTTCTCTCTTACTTTTTCCTTTTCTTTTTGGGTATGGGGATGGAGTAGAAGGGGAAGGGTATGAAATGACTTCTAGGTATATCTAGAGGCTGGCACAGAGATATATGTAGTTGTATTAATTATAGGGGTGATGAATATTGCGGTATCGGCAACACAAACCGCTTAGGTAGTCCTCTTCTAGAAGAAGAGGCACTTTATGTATATATATATATATATATATGTATATATACATACACATATATATACATACATATACACATATGTATATGTATATGTGGGGGGGAGGAGGTTGTGGTACTGTAAAAGATAGAACGCCAAATGTCCTATTATCCAGAGGCAGAAGTAAGAAAAAAAGAGGGGTAAACAAATGGGTGGCCAATAGGTATCGCCCGCCCAAATGAAATTATAATATGGCAATGAGCCATGTATATGCTGTGAGTTTTCTGCTCAGTGTCTTCTATCGTGGAGAGCTAATGTGTTTAGTTGGAAAAAGAAAAGTGTCTACTTTTTTTTCTCGTTTGTTTTGGATAGAGAGATTGACGTTCAGGTACAATGGTTGCATAAAATAAATCTTAACAAGGACTGTAACACATTTAAACATTATACATTTAAACAATATTAACACAAAATTCTGTTTCGCAAGTCTAAGTTTATATCCCCTTTGTAGAATATACAGGTCCTTTGGGGGGGTAAACAGTTGACAAAACTCTCAAATGGTCCCAACAGCACATTTATAAAGGGGACGTGGACCTCCCAAGGGTGGTGAATCTGTTGGTAGAACGCTTGCTCCCCCATGTGTAAGCCTAGCAACTAGAGGGTCTATCTTAAAGCAAGAGGTATATAAATTAGGGGTCTGACCTATATATATTTGATTGTACAGACATGGTGTAAAACATAATTTTCAAAAGTGTGAACTGAATGAGCGTAAGGATAAAGCAGGACATTGGTATTAGAGAAGAGCTCACTTCCTGTTAGATTGCCTTGTGGTGTGAAAAGATGTGTGGCCAATGTCGTAGGGAGAAATACTCTCATGTAGGGTTAGAATAGGGACGAAATATCAGGGACAGAGGGATGTTAAAGATGTCCCAAACTTACCATATGGGTAATAAAATGTGTACACTCATGCTATATAAGGTAGTAGGCTAAATACAAAAGACCTCCCTATCTACCCTCCCGGTGAAGGGATTGAGAGCCTGAGTCATGCCCCCCAAAACCAGCTAGGCAGTAGATGAGTGGATTTTAAGGGTGGTAAATATATTTCAAAGGAACTGTGCCCATGTAATCCTATACCAACTAGCTATAAGGAGAAAAAGCGGTGGTTAATACATAATAAAAAAAAAAAGATTATTGCAATACATAAAATAAAACACAAAATATACTTATCAGGATCTTGTCACAGTCCTTGTAGACAAAATAATTGTCCAGCCAAGTCTCTCTTATCTAGAGGACTTATTTAAATGATATAGTATTGAAGCAAAGTAAATATTACCAACTAAACTAGAAAAAAACTATTGCAAGTAAGTGTCTCAGTGGGGCGGGGAGAAAGATCCTCTTTGAGAAGTTGCTGCGGGTGGAGAGCCAGACTCCCTCTGAGAGGGCGATGGGTTGTGCAAGCCAGAGATCCTTGGAGGAAGTGCAGCCCACTCGGATGCTGTGGCATCAAGTTGAAGAGACTTGCGTGGCAAGTTCGGGGGACCAGTAGCATGAGTGTCCTCTATTTTCCAGCTTTTAAGGAGAGCAAGACCCTGAGTGACATTGTGAACTGTGAAGGTCTGATTGTCTTTGAAGATCAGAAGTTTAATCGGGTATCCCCATCTATATCTAATATTTTTCTTTCGTAGGGTGGAGGTGACGTCTGTAAAGGTTTTCCTCTGTTGTAGTGTTCTTGTGGAGAGATCTGGAAAGATCTGCAGATTTTGAAACTTCTCAGTAAGCGGAGGTTTCTGAAAGTGTGCCCTTTGAATCCTTTCTTTGTACGAGGAAATTTCCTTTTTTAGTTCGGCAGTTGAAGCAGAGAGTTTAGCAGAGAAAGAATTATGGTGATCATCTAGCATAGACTTGAGAGAGTCTAGAATAAATGTAGGAGTGACCATCTCTTGAGTGCTGAGTTGGATCTCCTTTAGGGCAGATGCGGCAAAACCAGATGAATCTGAGGTTGGTGAATCAGGTGGTTCATTTGAAGTATGTCTGTCTGAGGTGTGCTGACCAAAGTGATCCATAACTGTTTTCTTAAGTGGGAGTTGTGGTCTATTTTTCTTCCTCTGGGAGTGTGACATGATCAAATATAAACCCTATAAAAAACTATTCTGTGTTATGACAAATAGTATAAAAATTTTAATAGCAAAGAACAGGAAATGCAAAACGGCCCCATCCTTAGAAATGTGGTCTCGTAGAGTTTCAGAGTTTCTGGAATTAGAGGAATACTATTACATGAAAAATGATAAGATGGGATTTGTACGCAGAAACGTTAACCACATGGGAATATTACCTCAAACCTAAAACCCATAATAATCAGGAAGCCGCAACGTGCTAATGCTTCAAAGCACTTTGTATTCAATCAGACAGAGCCATCATAGACTGGGTAGACCCATATACACCAATGCCATGGTTGTGTAACACGTAAATAGATGCCCCAAACTTCACTAACCACAGTGATAGTAAACATAGCGACCAAGAAGCGTCGCCAACTCTTGAGCACATGAGCAGCCCCTCTTTCCTCCTCTTCCTTCTCTCTTTCTTATACACTTCTTTCCCTCCCTCTCTCCTTCCCACCCTCATATGAAATCCTATTTACTTTATGAAAAAAAGGGGAAGGTATTTCTGTTTCTTCTATGTATAATCTACTATTATTATGTAAAATATTGCTGACATCGTTACCTTGTTTTGAAGAAGCTGCGTCTCCCATATTGTATCACGCAAACTTTTTCAATAAAGTCAGTTAAAAAATAAAAATTGTATTGTAGACTGTCCCTTTAAGTAGATATTTCAGAAGAACAATACTGTATAAATAAAATATAACATTGTTCTATGCAAATGGAAAGAACTGAATTTAACTGATATGTAAGGTCCCAAATTAATAAGGAAATGTAATCATCTTTATTAAGCACCATTCAGTCTGTCACCAGTGATTATATCATATCATTAGCATTCTCTTTCCTCAAGCTACATTACAACATATAATTTCCTATTGACCTCAACCAGTTTGACAACATTTGACAAATTTGCTTACAGTGGATTTTATAATGTTTACGTAGTCTACTCAGACGTTTTTATTCAACCTACATTTACATGCTTAGTCCATCGGATCTGTTTGCAAAGTTGTTGTTTTTTAAATCATTAAACAGACAGTAAAATCAAAATTAAACTTTCATTATTTAGATAGAAACTGCAACTTAAAGTAACTTTCCAATTTACTTCTATTATCTAATTTGCTTCACTTGGTCTTCTTTGTTGAAAATTATACATACAGTAGGTAGGCTCAGGAGCGACAATGCATTACTGAAAGCTCCCGATTGGTGGATGGCAGCTCTACATATATGGCTCACCAGATCTGTTCAGCTAGCTTGCAGTAGTTTATTGCTACTTGTTCAACAAAGGATATCCAGAGAATGAAGCAAATAGGTAAGCTGTTTAAAATATAACGCTCTGATTTCTGAAGGGAAATTTTGGATTTTCATGATTTTAAAGTACCATTATGATTTTTGTTGATCATAATATTGGGCTTGTTTTCAGCAGATAATGATTCCGGAACCTCAGTGGGTATTGCCAGTGTGGTTTATTTCAGTAATCCCAAGCCCCAAAATGTTTCTGCCATTAATACTAATGAAGCTCAAAATTATTGTCTCCCAAAACCCACAGGTAATTATGATCTGCATTGGTAATCATGCAACGTCATAATTAAAAAATGAAACGCTTATAAATAAACAAAATGGCGATTTTGCAGGTTTAGCAATCACTTCAAAGGTTTCAAAGGCCTATATGTTGATTGATCGTTTTTACAATATGTAGTGATGCTAATAGGTGGCATGTGCAGATAACATAAAGATGTATGTGTATGTCTCTTTAAGGAATTTGCACAGGGGCATAATCAGTATAGTAAGCATGTGTGCATTTTGGTCTATTGATGTTGCTATGTAACAGTGTTAGTGTTTATAGCTGGTGACTTTACTTCCTAACATTGGGGTTTATCTTTTAGCTGTTGAATTTGGTAAGTGAAAAACTGATCTGTAAATGTTGCATTATGATCAGAAAAACAGGACTGGCACAAGTTAAAGGACCATTAAACTCAGCATTTCAACAACACATAACATGTTTGAATATTGAAAATGAAACATTATTGCAATATACATTCTTCATTTATTTTGCTTCCTTTTGCATTAAAATACATCTGAATATTGTGCTTGTTCCACTTTCTCCCAGTGATGCTTGGGTTAATACTTTTAGCTAATTTATCTGTGGAGTTTTATTTACCCCTCCTCCTACCTCACATTCTCTGTACTCATTTGCTTTATTAAGGTGGATTATCAGTTTTGCATTAACAATCATGATAGGAAAATTATTTTTTGCAACAGCAGTTAGCATTCATTAAGCCATCAATCAGCAAGCGCTACCCAGGTGCTGAACAAAAATGGGCCAGCTTCTAAGCGTTACATTCCTGCTTTTCAAATAAAGATAGCAAAAGAATGAATACAAATTGATAATAGAAGCAAAAGAGAGAGGGAAGAGAGAGCGCAAAAGAGAGGGGGGAGAGAGAGCGCAAAAGAGAGGGGGGAGAGAGAGCTCAAAAGAGAGGGGGAGAGAGAGCGCAAAAGAGAGGGGGGGGAGAGAGAGCGCAAAAGAGAGGGGGAGAGAAAGAGCAAAAGAGAGGGGGAGAGAGAGCGCAAAAGAGAGGGGGAGAGAGAGTGCAAAAAAGAGGAGAGAGAGAGAGCACAAAAGAGAGGGGGAGGAAGAGAGGAGCGCAAAAGAGAGGGGGAGAGAGAGAGCGCAAAAGAGAGGGGGGAGAGAGAGAGAGAGCGCAAAAGAGAGGGGGGAGAGAGAGCAAAAGAAGAGAGGGGGGCGAGAGAGAGAGCAAAGAGAAGAGGGGGGAGAGAGAGAGCAAAAGAGAGGAGGAGAGAAAGCAAAAGAGAGGGGTGAGGGGAAAGAGCAAAAGAAAGGGTGGACAGAGCAAAAGAGAGGGGGGAGAGAGAGAGCAAAACAGAGGGGGTAGAGAGAGCAAAAGAGAGATGGAGCGAGAGAGAGCGCAAAAGAGAGGGGAGAGAGCACAAAAAGAGAGGGGGTAAGAGAGAGCAAAAGAGAGGGGGGAGAGAGAGAGCAAAAGAGAGGGGGAGAGAGAGAGCAAAAGAGGAGGGGGAGAGAGAGAGCAAAAGAGAGGGGGAGAGAGAGAGCAAAAGAGAGGAGTAAGAGAGAGCAAAAGAGAGGGGGAGAGAGAGAGCAAAAGAGAGGGGGAGGGAGAGAGAGCAATGGGTGGGACCCCTGTACTGCAAAAAATGGCCCTTGTACACGGGCTTTAGGACTAGTATATACATATGTGTTTATAAGTGTATATATGTATTTATAAACATTTACACAAAAAGATAAATACACATATATACACATGTATGTATATGTATGTATCTATGCATTACAGTCTTCAGTCACTCTAAATTAATTTAGTTTGCGCTCATGCAGTCAAATTTACTTTCAACTTGTAATATGCGTGCAAATAAACGCATGCACTAAATTTTAGACATGTGCGATTCGGTTCGGTTCGATTCGGAAATTCGGAAAATTCGGAAAATTTGGAGATTCGGATCGAACCGAATCTCCGAATTAAAATAGTGCCGAATCTACCGAATAAATCCGAATTACTTCGGATTTATTCAGATTTATTCGGTAGATTCGGATGGCCATGGATTACACTAGTATTGTACAGTATATTAGGTTATATCACTCTGCTATGGGTTACACCTAATGTACAGTACATAATACTAGTCTAATCCCACCTAACACTTACCAAAATTCCGAATTTTCGAACCGAATCTAACCGAATCCAGCCGAATTTATTCGAATCCGAATGAATCCGAAACAAATCCCAACCGAATTTATTCAAATCCGAATGAATCCGAAACAAATCCGATCCGAATTGATTCAAATTTTTCCGAATTCAAATTGCTTCGAACCGAAATTCGAAAAAATCCGAATCGATCCGAACCGAACCGAATTTTTTCGCCATGCACATGTCTACTAAATTTTAATATAGTGCAAGCTAACCTAAGAGGGCCACTTATATAGTATATCATGCACAAGGTTTCATCACTATTGTAAGCCTGCTCAGCAAGGATTTGGAAGCGTGCTCAATGGTGTGGGTAATACAACTTTTGATCTAACATAGTTGTTATAAAAACATAAAGTGATCATATACTGCCATTGGAGTATCAAAGAAAAAGCACCATAGGGGTAAGTCCATTAAAGTGTGTCTTTTAAATAACCAACATTTACTGTCCCTTTAAAAGTGGCCAGCTGAATCACGTGGATTATCTGCTGTGTGTTACGTGACTTGTTTTCCATACATACTGTATTATAACAAGTCAGTGTGGTTAGTTTATTGTGGCAATTTTCCAGCGATGCTGTAGGAAATTACTTAAATACAAGGCTAAGAAGGAATGGCTCTAATACTGACCTAGTCGGACAAGTTCCAGTCTACAGCCTCACCCAATAAAATCTACTTAACCAGGAGGCTCCAGAACTAAGTAAACAAATCTCTCCCTACATTGAGAAAATGTCCCATGAACAATAAGCATCTATGTACTTATTCTCACATAGCAACAAGTAATAATCCTTTATTGTGAGTTATGCTGCATGCTTCTCAGTCTCACACAATTTCTCTATCACATCTATCAAGGGTCAGCTTATTCTTTGTGATTTTTAGGGTTAAATGAATGGCAGCAGATTTTTACCTTATAGTAGTTTAGCAAATGATTTTCCTAGGGGTTAATGGAGAGATCACCCTGTGCCAAGCCGAGTTATTATAGAGGAAGTAGGCAAGTTTAGTTCTGCCTCTGAAGATGCTTGTTAAAGAGACATAAAACCCATCTTTCATGATTCAGATAGAGAATACCATTTTAGACAACTTTCCAATTTACTTCTATTATCTTTGTTGTCTTGTTATCCTTTGTTGAAAAGCAGGAACGTAAGCTCAGGAGAGTGCACATGTCTGCAGCACTATATGGCAGCAGTTTTGCCGCAAGGTTATACATTAGCAAGAGCACTAGATGGCAGCACTATTTCCTGTCATGTAGTGCTCCAGACATGCACGATACCTATCTAGATAGCTCCTCAACAAAAAATAACATGAGAACGAAGCAAATTTGATAATGGAAGTAAATTGGAAACTTTATTAAATTGTATTCTCTATCTGAATCATGAAATACAAATTTGGGGTTTCAAGATGTACATTAAAGGGTCAATAAAGTAATTAGTTTCATATGAATACAATATATATTATCAGTGTATTCACTGTGTCTATAAATTCAATATAAATGTTCTAAAAGCATTTAAACCTGATTTTGCACTCATGGGGCCCGATCCGATATGCAGCGTTGCCCGCAAAAGCCGGCGACGCCAAATTTTGCGCGGGTTTGGTATCCTATATACGACGTAACCTAGAATTTACGCTCATATATTTCTGCCTTCGCCCGTAGTTTTTTGGGCCATAGGCAGGTATACCAAACCCGCGCAGTTTGGTATCCAATATACAGCATAAGGACTTATGTGGCGAAAATGGAGAAATCTTACTCCATTTTCACCTCGCCACAAATTGCAGCCGTAGTAAGCCATACGCTGTCTATTGGAGCCCCGTAACTCCCTAAACTAGCTGCTAAATAAAACCTAACACCTAACGCATGCGCAATGTCTATCTACCTGTCATCCGCAAACTGCTAAATAAAACCTAACACCTAACGCATGCGCGATGTCTATCTACCTGTCAACCGCGCCCCCCCCCTAGACTGCCGCTCCCGGACCCCTCCGCCACCTACATTAAAAGTATAACCCCCTAATGTGATCCCCCTACACCGTCGCCAGCTACATTACATACCCCCTAATGTGAGCCCCTTACACCGCCGCGATCTACATTACCTACCCCCTAATGTGAGCCCCTTACACCGCCGCCATCTACATTACCTACCCCCTAATGTGAGCCCCTTACACCGCCACCATCTACATTAACTACACCCTAATGTGAGCTTCTACCCCGCCCCAAGCTATATTAAAATGATTAACCCCTAATTTAATCCCCCTACACCGCCGCCAGCTATATTAATTACATTAACCCCTAATTTAATCCCCCTATGCCGCCGCCAGCTATATTAAATTAATTAACCTCTAATCTAATCCCCCTACACCGCCGCCAGCTATATTAAATACATTAACCCCTAATCTAATCCCCCTACACCGCCGCCAGCTATATTAACTATATTAACCCTAATTATATTAGGGTTAATATAGTTAATATAGTTATTATATTATATATATTAACTATATTAACCCTAATTATATTAGGGTTAATATAGTTAATATCGTTATTATATTATATATATATATTAAGTATAATAACCCTATCTAACTCTAACATCCCTAACTAAATTCTTATTAAAATAAATCTAATTAATATTAATATTATTAATTAAAATATTCCTATTTAAATCTAAATACTTACCTATAAAATAAACCCTAAGATAGCTACAATGTAATTAATAATTACATTGTAGCTATTTTAGGGTTTATATTTATTTTACAGGTAACTTGGTATTTATTTTAACTAGGTACAATAGCTATTAAATAGTTAATAACTATTTAATAGCTACCTAGTTAAAATAATTACAAATTTACCTGTAACATAAATCCTAACCTAAGTTACAAATACACCTACACTATCAATAAATTAAATAAACTACAAATATCTAAACTAAAATACAATTAAATAAACTAAACTAAATTACAAAAAAAACAACACTAAATTACAAAAAGTAAAAAAAGATTACAAGATTTTTAAGCTAATTACACCTATTCTAAGCCCCCTAATAAAATAATAAAGCCCCCCAAAATAAAAAAAATTCCCTATCCTATTCTAAATTAAAAAAGTTAACAGCTCTTTTACCTTACCAGCCCTTAAAAGGGCCTTTTGCGGGGCATGCCCCAAAGAAAACAGCTCTTTTGCCTGTAAAAAAAACACCCCAAAGAAAACAGCTCTTTTGCCTGTAAAAAAAACACAATACCACCCCCCAACATTACAACCCACCTACCCCTATTCTAAACCCACCCAAACCCCCCTTAAAAAAACCTAACACTACCCCCCTGAAGATCTCCCTACCTTGTATTCACCCAGCCGGGCAGAACTCTTCATCCAATCCGGGCGATGTATTCAATTAAGCGGCAGAGAAGTCTTCTTCCATCCGGGCGATGTCTTCAATCAAGCAGCAAAGAAGAAGTCTTCATCCCGGCGATGTCTTCAAGCAAGCGGCAGAGAAGTCTTCTTCCATCCGGCGATGTCTTCAAGCAAAGCGGCATCTTCAATCTTCTTTCTTCGCTCCTCCGCTGCGGAGCATCCATCCGGCACGACGACTGAATGAGGAATGAGGTACCTTTAAATGACATCATCCAAGATGGCGTCCGTCGAATTCCGATTGGCTGATAGGATTCTATCAGCCAATCGGAATTAAGGTGGAAAAATCTGATTATCTGATTGAATCAGCCAATCAGATTCAAGTTCAATCCGATTGGCTGATTGGTTCAGCCAATCGGATTGAACTTGAATCTGATTGGCTGATTCAAATATATATTGATTCAAATCTGATTGGCTGATTCAAATATATATTGGGGCCGATTTATCATAGCGAATCATGTACGACAGACATCGCTGAATGCCAACAACATACGCTGTTGGCATTAAACATTGCACAAGCAGTTCTGGTGAACTGCTTGTCCAATGCCGCCCCCTGCAGATTTGCGGACAATCGGCAGCTAGCAGGGGGTGTCAATCAACCCGATCATATAGGATCGGGTGGATTGATGTTCGCAGCCTCAGAGGCAGCGGACCAGTTAAGGAGCAGCGGAAACAGGGGCATCAGAGGCCATTCGGCCCTTGATAAATCAGCTCCCAGGTGTGAACTGGGCAGGAATGGGCTAGATGCTGATAATATTAATACCCCAAGCTACCCAATCTCCTTAAATTAAAATGAGGGAATATTGACTATGTTACATATTTACATTGCTTTTTTTATGCTCTGCTATTAGAAAACCATTGGCAACTTGCTATGTACCACACTCAGAAAAGAAGTACCTATCCTCATAACATCCATAACTGACTGACATTTATTCTGCACCATAGAAACTTGGCAATGGCTGAGGCCTAGGTAATCAATACTAATTGCAACAACCCTAGCCAACCTACAAATTGGGGGAAAACGATAAAAAATATATCTCTAATTACATCCAACTTAAAGGGATAGGAAACTCAAAAAATATTTTAATCTGTTTTAAAACTTCATTATATATAAAAGATATTTGCAATTGGTACCTATTAAATGTTTCTGGTCGTTTTCCTCTAATTTGTCTTCCAAAATGCTAATTTCGCCAAACCCACTATTGTCATTAAGCAGGCCCTATAACAATGTTCTACCTAGGTAGAAACATCATGGGGGCCTGCATGCGCATTAGAATGGTTGTCTGAACGCATTTTCCTATGTCCTCTCTCCTGCGGCGCGCCACCACCAACCATGTGGATGGTGATGTATTGTAAGCAATAGTAAGGATGTTAATTATTAACGCTAATTAATAGCTATTGCTTACAATCTTGCTTTGGTTTGCTTTTTTTTGACCCCTTAGAAAATGTAAGTAACTTTATTCTGGAAGTAAATTGATGCTGCGTTAAACAGCAGCATATGAAAGCATATGCGCATGTGTCGTAATAGAACATTAAAAATGGCATCCGGGTCATTTATGATGAAGTGCGCATGCGATTGCCCTTACAATGTATTGTGCATGCGAACATTAATGATAAAGTACATGAATATTCAAATTACATTAGCAATACTGTGGCGCGATCATAAATTATACTTTATCCTCTAGTTCGGCCTTCTTTATGGGCGACCGTTGAAGGGGTTTATTATAAAAAGAAAAGTATGAAAATTACATATTTAGAGTTTCGTTTTTAAATATAACAAACTGGATTTAAAACTTTAAATACCGATGTATCAAATAATTTGTTTTATTTTCATACAATTTAGCAAAGATTTCTAAGCCTTTAAGGAGCAAAAAGTCAAGATGAGTTTACTAATGAAATCAAGGATTTGTAATGTATTCATGTAAAAATGAACAAGAAATATCTTCTAGATGTTTAAAATGAGAAATGTATATCATCATCTGGGTTTACTCTCCACAAAGTCCTGTTCATGTGTCACAGAAGTCATGCAACTCTGGAATACAAAATTGAAAATTTTGAATGACTAAATGAAGCAAGATGGAGCAGGGATTATATGGGAAAGGTTTCAAGGGTCTAAATGCAAGCAGTCTCCTTCACAATTGGTTGCATAAAGCAAAATATATGGAAATATATATATATATATATATATATATATATATATATATATATATATATATATATATATATATATATATATGTAGGAAAAAAGGCACTCACTGGTCCAGAGTAAAAAATAACATTTAATAGTTTAGGTTAAAAATGCATGACGTTTCGGAGGCATTCCACCCCCTTTATCAAATGCAAAATACAGACAGTTTGAAAGTACAAAAAACGATTAACACATACATTACCCCTTCACCTTAAATAACCCTGTGGCATCTGATGGCGCCAAGCCGCAATCGCGGCTTGCATGGTGCTAAACCGGAAGTCATATGACCGGAAATCGCGTCATCCACGTGAACCACGTGGTGACGTCGGTTGTCATAGTGACAACTGTTTGTTGTCTGACGATATTCTCAGACAATATGGAAATGTCTATCAACAGGGTACAAATGTTTATGTTAAACAATAACAAAAGAATCTTATTGTCAGTATTTTTCCTACATATATATATACGATGATTTTCTTGAAGTGCACCCTGGAAGTTGCTACACTTTATATGGAGTGCCTTTCTTACTGACCTTTAGTTATCTACATTTCCTGATTGTGCACCCTACCTATGTTTACACTGCTGAACTGAATTTATCTAAAATTTTGTACTACAACTGCTTGGATTTTACAAAAAACGGACTTATCTGAAAAGGTTTTTATCTTCTAATTTTTTCTAATTTTTTCTTTACCCCATCTTACTTGAATATGGAGGACTACCCGGAATTGACATCTCTACCGGAGACTATTTCAGTTATCCAGGATGGAGATGAAGTGAATACGGATATATTTGTATACACAGATGAAGACGTGAACAGGATTCTTGTTGCAGCAGACCTGAGTGAGTTGAGGGGTGAAACCCCAATTAATGTATATCATAAGCTACTAAATTTGAGGAAAAGGCTAACTGATTTTCACTTACATGCAGTCTATCTCTCTAACTATCACAGGAATAAACAAATCCCTAGGGGTTTCAGAATGAAAAATGTTCCCACTATTGGTCGCTCCAATCCTGAGTTTTGTCGCAGGTGGTGCTCCATTTTAAACAAATGTTCCTATGACCTCATATTATTGGTCATTGAGGAAGTAACCAGACTAGAAAATAAAATGAAAATAGAGATTGAGGCTATTAAATCAAGTAGTTTGGAGATCATGACCGGCGACGAAACTCAGGATTGGGTCACTAAACTAGAAACACAAATTAAGAAATATAAAAGTGATCTTGTGAGTTTTAAAAATAGAAAATTAACATCTGTTGAAAGTGACTATAGAGAAAAACGTGTGTATAGATGGCTGTATGGTAAGGATCAGGATACATCTCGTGGCAGACGCAGATTCAATAGGACTAGGAACACACTTGGTACTATTGATACTAGTGGTGGGGACTCATCAGAAGGTGACACAAATGATGATAAACAGAATAGACAAGCACCAGGGTCAAACGCGGCTTCTTTTTCTGGGGTAACGACCAGAGCAGCCACAAAACCACCACTAGGATTGAATACAAGAAAAGACACAAGAGAACCCACATTAGACGGGGGGGATACCACAAAAAAGAGAAACCAAAAGAAAAAATAGACATTGTGTTTAACCTCAGTGACCGTTGTCTTACTGAGGCTGAACATGGTGTATTGAACCGTGGCCTTTCATTTGTACCGACTCCCAAATGTAACAAATTTGATAAAATTGTAGATACACATAATCTACAGAGGAAACTAAAATTAAAGGATTTTTTTAAGGATAAAGATATAAACACCTATGATGAATCTGTCTTTAAACCTAAATCTACCTTTGAACCGGCTAACACTCACCCCACTATCAAAGGTTATACACGTATGATCTGTCATGACATTGATTTAGACCAGGCCACACCAGGCTTTTCTAATCTATCCCCTGACGAGTACAGGGCCATCAGAGATTTGAATGATGACAAGTCAATTATCATAAGACCTGCAGATAAAGGGGGAGGGATTGTCCTTATGAATTACCATGACTACCGGCAGGAGGCCCAACGCCAATTAGCTGACAACAAAGTTTATGTGCGCTTGAGGGGCAACCCCACTGCCACATTCAAAAAACAAATTGATCAGTCCCTGAGGTCTGCAAGGGAGGCATGCGTCTTAAGTGATAAGGAATTTGATTTTTTGACCGTAAACTTTCCCATAGTCCCAGTACTTTATTTGTTACCCAAAGTGCACAAGACACTTGATCAACCCCCTGGCAGACCGATTGTGTCTGCCAGGGGTTCATTGTTCTCCAATATAGCGAAATTTATTGATCATCACCTTCAACCAGTTGTTAAGGGTACTTTCGCTTATCTACAGGATTCCCCTAGTCTGATTAAAGTTCTGAGAGCTTTTGATTCCCTGCAGGCTGGTGACATCCTGGTCACCATGGACATTGACAGCCTGTACACTTCCATCCCTCATGAGGGGGGGTGTGCAGGCTGTCAGGTCCATGGTGGTGGGATCTCATCTGTATAAGGGACCTCCCATTGAGTTCCTGTTGGATTTACTACAGATTTGTCTTGAAAAGAATTATTTTAAATTTGAAAGGGACTTCTACTTGCAGATCTCGGGGACTGCCATGGGGTCAAACATGGCCCCCACGTATGCCAACCTCTACATGTCCTGGTACGAGCGTATTTTAATGCGTCCTCAGGACATAGTAGAGGTGGTATACTACACACGATATATTGATGACATCCTTTTGATTTGGCGTGGGACCCCGGAAACTCTGATATCCTGGGTAAATGGATTAAATAATTTATCTAGCCCTATCAAATTTAAACTTGAATTTGACATTGACAGAGTACATTTTTTGGACCTTAATATTTTTAAGGTAATTGACAAAGAGGTATGTAGGTTTGGCACATCCCTTTACACCAAGCCCACTGACCGTAATTCTCTATTAGATGCACGGAGCTATCACCCCACACACCAGAAGAAAGGGATAGTAGCCTCCCAGCTCACTCGGGTTCTGCGCAACAACACTGAGGCACACAATAGAACAACACAACTTAATGAGATGTCAGAAAAATTGATCACACGTGGATATGACAGAAAGATGGTTATGGACATTAAAGAAGAAGCCACAAAACGTTTTGAGGGCAATGTAACCAGAGTAAAGGAAATTAACAACTCAGAGGAGAAAATTAACTTCATAACTACATTTGATCCAATGCACCAAAAAGTTGCTGGAGCAATTTCTAAACATTGGGACTTGGTACACTCAGACAAGTCTTTACCATTCGTGAAACAACAACAACCTAGAATGGTTTATCGAAGAGCGAGAAACTTGCGGGACCTGCTAGTAAAAACGGATCCAACTAGGTGCTATGAGAATACTACATGGCTGAAATCCAACAAAAAAGGCTGCTTTAAATGTGGGGACTGTACCACTTGTGATAGCATGCTCAAAGGTGACACTTTCCAGCATCCACATACGAACAAGCGCTACAAAATCAAACACAGACTCTCATGCATGAGTACCCATGTGATTTATATGTTGATTTGCCCCTGTTCCCTTGTTTATATAGGGAAAACGGTCACCACATTTCGGGAGCGTATGGCCAATCACCGCTGTGCGATCAGGGAAGCCATCAAAAATGGCGACTCTGATCAGCCAGTAGCACGCCATTTCGCCAGACATAACCATGGTGTATCGAGTCTAAAAACCATGTTGATTGATCAAGTACCACCGCTGACAAGGGGAGGTGACAGGGGCAATCGACTCCTACGAATGGAGACAAGATGGATCTATACATTGGATACCATAGCACCTAGGGGATTGAATACTATGCTGGATTTCTCGCCATTCTATACTGCGAGTTAATCTAACCTCTCTATATGGACTACAATTGTTCATCCCACCATAAAACATATCCACCATCAATGACTTTTAAATATGATTTTCTATCACTCTCAGTGCATAAGTCCTCAGATATTATCTGCCATACTCCAGGAGACACCAAGAACACACGATTTAACTAACTGCAGACATATATGTATATACCAATCATTAACCAGGATTTGAGATGGTTAGCGATGATTACCCATAATTTTTCTCATATAATTATTTATGGATGGTAATGTGGTATTGCATGTGTGTCTGCTGTTAGCTTGGGTTGCTGTATGTTCGCCATATTCATGCTTTTATATTGCTACACTCGATCGTCTATGATCGAGTACCTTTGTTGTTTTTAATACACTGGCATTCTGATCTATGGCTAAACCGTGATATTTTAATACTGACAATAAGATTCTTTTGTTATTGTTTAACATAAACATTTGTACCCTGTTGATAGACATTTCCATATTGTCTGAGAATATCGTCAGACAACAAACAGTTGTCACTATGACAACCGACGTCACCACGTGGTTCACGTGGATGACGCGATTTCCGGTCATATGACTTCCGGTTTAGCACCATGCAAGCCGCGATTGCGGCTTGGCGCCATCAGATGCCACAGGGTTATTTAAGGTGAAGGGGTAATGTATGTGTTAATCGTTTTTTGTACTTTCAAACTGTCTGTATTTTGCATTTGATAAAGGGGGTGGAATGCCTCCGAAACGTCATGCATTTTTAACCTAAACTATTAAATGTTATTTTTTACTCTGGACCAGTGAGTGCCTTTTTTCCTACATATATATATACAATGATTTTCTTGAAGTGCACCCTGGAAGTTGCTACACTTTATATGGAGTGCCTTTCTTACTGACCTTTAGTTATATATATATATATATATATATATATATATATATATATCAGGAATACTGCAAAGAAACAACAACATATCTTAGAGATATGTGCCAACAATCCTGCCTAACAAAGCCCTGAGGTGAAAAACTCTGCAGTGAAAGAAGCATGAAGAGCCTGGTAAGATATTATGAGATATTTGCAAGGGTGTTGGTTCAAACACTAGACATTTACAGATACAATGGGAAGCCTAAAAACATCCAGACTGCTTAATAAGAGAAAATCAAAGATTTCTTAGCATATAGATTTGACAATTTAGAAAACTGGAAGCCATTTTGTCACAGAAAGTCATGAGGTACTCTAGAACTGAAGAGCAGTTTGCACGGGCATTATATGAACTAGACTGTCTATTGGGTAGATTTCAATTCTTTAGTCTGGAACTTAATGGTCATTTTTATTTATTTATTTATTATTTTTTTTTTAAATCTTGATAAATTAAAATATTCCCAATACTGGATAGTACATTAAGATTCTTAACAAAAAATAATAATATTATTACTTCTTTTTATTATTGGCCTTACCTCAACTTTTAGGCCTGAATAGGGTTGCCACCTCAGTCATGTTTTCCTGGACACTTATGAGTTATACACGCTGCAGGGTGTGCAGAGAGGAACATGAATAGTGCTGTTCAGTGTCACTATTTGTGTGCTGTCCAGGATTGAAATTCATGTTCCTGCCTGCACACCCTGCAGCATGTATAACTTATAAGTGTCCAGGAAAACATGGCTGAGGTGGCAACCCTGAGCCTGAATGCTGAGGGACCTTGATTTGTATAATTTCATTTGAGCCTCATACCCTTATGCTAGCTATTAATTACCTAATATATAATGCTAGTTACCCTGAACATGTCTTTGAATTAGTATGTGAAAGCAGACAATAGTTGAATAATAGTCTAGTTTTTACAGTAAAATTCTTTTGAACAAACAAAAATGACAGGTTACACACACACACGTGCACAGTCACTCATGCACATTCACACATACACACATATTTAGTTATATATTTGTGATAGATTATAGTTTTTTTTATAATTTAAAATAAAGTATCTGCTCCATAATCTACTTAAGAAAAATAAGGTATCTGTCCCACAAAAAAAAATATGGTATATCATTTTATAAAATGTGAAAACAGCTGTGGAGCTGTGAAGTTCTGAATGATGGGCGTTATATTGTGTGACCACACACTTTTAATTCATTTGCTACTGGTAAACTCAACATTAGTTTCTTCTTCAAAGAAGAAGCAAAAACAACAAAGAATATTTCTGGCTTAGTTTTTTTTAATTATAGGGTTATCAATATCCTGTAGTTGTTGAAGTTTTATTGATGTAAGTATAATCTGCAGTCATGACAAAGATTCACATTACACAACTTTAACCACAATTTAAATTTAAAGGGACATTAAACCCAAATTTTTTCTTTCATGATTCAGATAGAGAATACAATTTTAAACAACTTTCTAATTTACTTCTATTATCTAAATTGCTTCATTCTCTTGATATTATTTCCTGAAAAGCATATCTAGATAGGCTCAGTAGCTTCTGATTGGTGGCTGCACATAGATGCCTAATGTGATTGGCTCACCAATGTGCAATGCTATTTCTTTAACAAAGAATATCTAAGGATTGCACCAAATTAGATAATAGAAGTAAATTAGAATGTTGTTTAAAATTGTATTCTCTATCTGAATCGTGAAATAATTTTTTTGGGTTTAATGGCCCTTTAAGACAATCTCAAATCTCACTGAAAAAGGAATAAAAAGAATTATTATGAGAATTTGCATGAATCCCTTTGTCTCATTCTGCACCATCCGATATCCAGCAGGCTCAAGTAACAGCAGAAAAAACTTGATGTTAAAGGGACAGTAAACACCAAAAATGTTATTGTTTAAAAAGATAGATAATCCCTTTATTTTCCATTCCCCAGTTTTTCATACCCAACACTGTTATAGAAATATACTTTTACCTCTGTAATTACCTTGTATCTAAGCTTCTGCTGACTGCCTCATTATTTCAGATCTGTTGACAAACTTGCATTTCAGGAAATTAGTGCTGACTCTTAAATAACTCCACCTGCGTGAGCTCAATGTTATTTGTATGAAACACATGAACTAACACCCTCTAGCTGTGAAAAACTGTCAAATACATCGCAGATAAGAGGCGGCCTTCAAGGGCTTAGAAATTAGCATACGAGCCTACCTTGGTTTAGCTTTCAACTAAGAACACCAAGGGAACAAAGCAAATGATTAAATTGATGATTAAAAGTAAATTAAAAAGTTGTTTAAAATTACATACCCTATCTGAATCATAAAACTTTAATTTGGACTTTACTGTCCCTTTAATTTGGTTAGCTTATCAATTCAACATACATAAGCGATACTCAATGCTTTTGTTTAGGTGCTTTGGACGAGTTACTAGGACATGATACTCAACTATTTCCTTAGTTTCATCTAAATGAAAAAATAAATAGGTTCAAATGCCTCTGATTTTTGAAAAAAAAATGATTTTCATGTTCTGAATAAACCAGTATTTGTTTTGTTTTTTGTTTTTTAAAGTTGTCCCTATCAGCCAATGCACAGTAGAGTCCCAAGACTCAGTTGTACAAAAATATACACTGCACTTCCTCTTGGATTCACTTTACACTTAAACAATATTTACTTAACTTTCTTTGTATTAAAATGTATAATTTCACTATGCACTTAGGCAAGCAACTGATAAGATTGTATTGTATTCAAAGCAGTTGTAGTAATACACATTTAATGGGCTGGGTCCTTTCTCTCCTACCCCCACTGGGAAGCTGATGTCTGCTGTGGTCTCTTGTTTACAATGCTTTTCTTTAATCAATTCTGTTATATTGAAATTTGCCGTATACATGGCTATTTCAAATGACAAAATAAAGATAAATTGGCTATTTGTAAACTATTTAATATAAGCCTATAGAGGAGCTGCAATTTGAATTTGTGGAACCAGTGGACCACTTTCAACAGGAAACAACAGGACAAAAAAAACATTTGTCTAGATTTAGAGTTTTGCGGCCAAAGGGGTGCGTTAGCTACGCGTGTTTTATTCCCCCCGCACCTTTTAAATACCGCTGGTATTTAGAGTTCTCTGAAGGGCTGCGTTAGGCTCCAAAAAGGGAGCGTAGAGCATAATTTACCGCCACTTCAACTCTAAATACCAGCGTTGCTTACGGTAGCGGCCAGCTTGAAAAACGTGCTCGTGCACAATTTCCCCATAGGAAACAATGGGGCAGTTTGAGCTGAAAAAAAACCTAACACCTGCAAAAAAGCAGCGTTCAGCTGCCGACCGGACCTCGCCACCACTATAATAAATGTTATAACCCCTAAACCGCTGCACTCCCGCCTCGCAAACCCTATAATAAATAGTATTAACCCCTAATCTGCCCTCCCTAACATCTTTGACACCTAACTTCAAGTATTAACCACTCTGCCGACCGGACCTCGCCGCTACTCTAATAAATGTATTAACCCCTAAAGCTAAGTCTAACCCTAACACTAACACCCCCCCTACGTTAAATATAATTTTTATCTAACAAAATAAATTAACTCTTATTAAATAAATTAATTCTATTTAAAGCTAAATACTTACCTGTAAAATAAACCCTAATATAGCTACAATATAACGAATAATTATATTGTAGCTATTTTAGGATTTATATTTATTTTACAGGCAACTTTGTATTTATTTTAACTAGGTACAATAGCTATTAAATAGTTATCAACTATTTAATAGCTACCTAGTTAAAATAATTACAAAATTACCTGTAAAATAAATCCTAACCTAAATTACAATTAAACCTAACACTACACTATCAATAAATAAATTAACTAAACTACCTACAATTACCTACAATTAAATCAACTAAACTAAATTACAAAAAATGTTAAACTAATTACACCTACTCTAGGCCCCCTAAAAAAATAACAAAGCACCCCAAAATAAAAAAATGCCCTACCCTATTCTAAAATAAAAAGTTAACAGCTCTATTACCTTACCAGCCCTTAAAAGGGCCTTTTGCGGGGCATGCCCCAAAGAAAACAGCTCTTTTGCCTGTAAAAAAAACATACAATACCCCCCCCAACATTACAACCCACCACCCACATACCCCTAATCTAACCCACCCAAACCCCCCTTAAATAACCTAACACTAAGCCCCTGAAGATCTTCCTAACTTATCTTCACCCAGCCGGGTATCACCGATCCGACCAGAAGAGGGTCCGAAGTCTTCATCCTATCCGGGCAGAAGAGCTCCTCCAGAGGGTCCGAAGTCTTCATCCTATCCGGGCAGAAGAGGACATCCGGACCGGCAGACATCTTCATCCAGGTGGCATCTTCTATCTTCTTCCATCCGGCGTGGAGCGGGACCATCTTGAAGCAGCCGACGCGGAGCCATCCTTCTTCACCGACGGACTAATGACGAATGAAGGTTCCTTTAAATGATGTCATCCAAGATGTCGTCCCTCGAATTCCGATTGGCTGATAGGATTCTATCAGACAATTGGAATTAAGGTAGGAAAAATCTGATTGACTGATTGAATCAGCCAATCAGATTGAAGTTCAATCCGATTGGCTGATTGGATCAGCCAATCATATTGAGCTTGCATTCTATTGGCTGTTCCGATCAGCCAATAGAATGCAAGCTCAATCTGATTGGCTGATCCAATCAGCCAATCGGATTGAACTTGAATCTGATTGGCTGATTCAATCAGCCAATCAGATTTTTCCTACCTTAATTCCGATTGGCTGATAGAATCCTATCAGCCAATCGGAATTCGAGGGACGCCATCTTGGATGACGTCATTTAAAGGAACCTTCATTTGACGTTAGTCCGTCGGTGAAGAAGGATGGTTCCGCGTCGGCTGCTTCAAGATGGTCCCGCTCCGCGCCGGATGGAAGGAGATAGAAGATGCCACCTGGATGAAGATGTCTGCCGGTTCGGATGTCCTCTTCTGCCCAGATAGGATGAAGACTTCGGACCCTCTGGAGGAGCTCTTCTGCCCGGATAGGATGAAGACTTCGGAGCCTCTTCTGGACGGATCGGTGATACCCGGCTGGGTGAAGATAAGGTAGGAAGATCTTCAGGGGCTTAGTGTTAGGTTATTTAAGGGGGGTTTGGGTGGGTTAGATTAGGGGTATGTGGGTGGTGGGTTGTAATGTGGGGAGGCACGCAAAAGAGCTGTTTTCTTTGGGGCATGCCCCGCAAAAGGCCCTTTTAAGGGCTGGTAAGGTAATAGAGCTGTTAACTTTTTATTTTAGAATAGGGTAGGGCATTTTTTTATTTTGGGGGGCTTTGTTATTTTTTTAGGGGGCTTAGAGTAGGTGTAATTAGTTTAAAATTCTTGTAATCTTTTTTTATTTTTTTGTAATTTAGTGTTTGGTTTTTTTTGTAATTTAGCTTAGTTGATTTAATTGTAGGTAATTGTAGGTAGTTTAGTTAATTTATTTATTGATAGTGTAGTGTTAGGTTTAATTGTAACTTAGGTTAGGATTTATTTTACAGGTAATTTTGTAATTATTTTAACTAGGTAGCTATTAAATAGTTAATAACTATTTAATAGCTATTGTACCTAGTTAAAATAAATACAAAGTTGCCTGTAAAATAAATATAAATCCTAAAATAGCTACAATATAATTATTCATTATATTGTAGCTATATTAGGGTTTATTTTACAGGTAAGTATTTAGCTTTAAATAGAATTAATTTATTTAATAAGAGTTAATTTATTTTGTTAGATAAAAATTATATTTAACGTAGGGGGGGTGTTAGTGTTAGGGTTAGACTTAGCTTTAGGGGTTAATACATTTATTAGAGTAGCGGCGAGGTCCGGTCGGCAGATTAGGGGTTAATACTTGAAGTTAGGTGTCAAAGATGTTAGGGAGGGCAGATTAGGGGTTAATACTATTTATTATAGGGTTTGCGAGGCGGGAGTGCGGCGGTTTAGGGGTTAATACATTTATTATAGTGGCAGCGAGGTCCGGTCGGAAGATTAGGGGTTAATAAGTGTAGGTAAGGTAGCAGCGACGTTGGGGGGCAGATTAGGGGTTAATAAATATAATATAGATGTCGGCGATGTTAAGGGCAGCAGATTAGGGGTTCATAGGGATAATGTAGGTGGCGGCGGTGTGCGGTCGGCAGATTAGGGGTTAAAAAAATGTATTATAGTGGCGGCGATGTGGGGGGACCTCGGTTTAGGGGTACATAGGTAGTTTATGGGTGTTAGTGTACTTTAGAGCACAGTAGTTAAGAGCTTTATGAACCGGCGTTAGACCATAAAGCTCTTAACTCCTGACTTTTTTCTGCGGCTGGAGTTTTGTCGTTAGAGTTCTAACGCTCACTTCAGCCAAGACTCTAAATACCAGCGTTAGGAAGATCCCATTGAAAAGATAGGATACGCAATTGGCGTAAGGGGATCTGCGGTATGGAAAAGTCGCGGCTGGAAAGTGAGCGTTAGACCCTTTCCTGACTAACTCTAAATACCAGCGGGCGGTAAAAAGCAGTGTTAGGAGCCCTTAACGCCGGTTTTGACGGCTAACGCAGAACTCCAAATCTAGGCGATTATTATATTTGAATATGTGAAAAACAAATGAACACTATTAAAAAGATAAAGTTCAAGAGGATTTTCAAAAAGATTTCCACATAATGCAGAATTATATAACATTAGCTTAGCGCCAACTTCATAGATCCAATTTTGAAATAAAATATCAATGAAATCCTTTGATCTTTAAAGTTGGGGCTAAGCTAATGTTATATGATTCTGCACTGTGTGCCGAATTCTATAACATTATTTTGTAGGTTTACTGGCCCTTTAAGTTTCATATCCCAATAAGTAGGAGTATCACAATAATAAGACAACGAAGAGCAAGTCTTTAACTGGTGAAACCTTTATATATGCAGCAAAGGTGATTGTTAAGATCCATATGGGGTGCAATAGACGAGCAGGTAGCCCTTATAATAACAATAACAGGATCCCTAGCATTCTTGTATAATAAAAGGTGCAAAACGCACAACAGTAGTGCAGAGCCAGACAGGGAGAGGGGGGCAACGTCCTGTGGCCTAGTAATATATGGCGTGATGCAGAGAACAGTCAGGGGAAAAATGAAAAAGCTTCTTCAGCCTCGTCCCAGGGGTAATTCTTACAAACCTCATGGTGCTGTCTCAGCAGCGAGCCACCAGGGCATCCCACCTCCCTGCTCCCACAATGCACACAGGCCCCAGATACTGTTCCAGGGGATCTGCACCTGGAGCACACAGGGGTCCAGCACCACAATTATCCTTGGTGGGGATCCCCAATCAACCCGTCCGAGCGGCTAATGATGTCTTTTAAAGGGATATGTAACCTGCATTTTTTCTTCTTTCATAGTTCAGATAGAGAATGCGATTTTAAACAACTTTCTAATTTACTTCTATTATCAAATGTTCTTCATTCTCTTGTTATCTTTTGTTGAAAAGCAGGGATGTAAGCTTAGGAGCCGGTCCATTTCTGGAGCACTATATGGCAGCAGTTTGGCAACAATGCTATTCATTTGCAAGAGCGCTAGATAGCAGCGCTATTTCCTGTCATGTTGTGCTCCAGATGCCTACCTAGGTATCTCTGTAACACCAAATATCATGTGAATGAAGTGAATTTTATAATAGAAGTAAATGGGAACTTTTTTTTAAACTGTATGGTCTGTCTGAATCACAAAATATATTTTCTGCTTCCAGAATACACAGCAGACTTTGTAAAACAGAATGTGCTAGATTTGCCAATGACTCATTGCCGAACATTTGGAAAGCAGCTAATAAGAGATTTAATTGATGGCATTTGGATGAGATGACAGCATTAACATTTGGTTTACAGATTGTGATTCAAATAGGACTCTTTTGCATAATACATAATCAAAGATTCAAAAATGGTTTAGAACATTAAAAATGATGGGAGGTATATTAAAGTAATGTCTCGTGCAGCATTGCAATACTGTGACCTAGCTGAACACATCTAATGAACCAATGACAAGAGGCACAAGGGTGCTCCCACCAATCAGCAGCTTTCTCCCAGTACCTAGGTATGCTTTTCAACAATGGATGACAAGAAAACAAAATAAATTTGATGCATCAAGTAGTATGAAAATAATTAAAGCAGTAAAAATTAACTAATGCAATTCCTGCTATTTATATAATTAATGCAGCTTTCACATTGGCCTTACAGAACTAATCTTTTTTTTAACCTGTATTAGTGATGTTTCCTATAAAAAGAAAATCAGTCTATATAGCTCAGAGGTATATTAAATCATTTCCTCTATGTCAGAGTTTGCAGGTAGTAATTATATCAACTGGAAATGGCATGACATAAGATGTTGGCACCTTTTTGTGGAACATATCATTAACATCTGTCAACATAATTATATAAGAAAACAACTGATAAGATTAGACATGCTTCAGTTTTTATCAATGAATAAATTATCAAGTAATGTGACATACGTAATCTTTGTCATATAAAAAATGATTGCTGATATATGCGCACACATGTTATATATATATATATATATATATATATATATACAAATTCATTAAAATTATGGGGGGAGATAACACAGCTATCCTTTTAACAGGATTATTGCAGCAAACTAGAAATCACTCACTAGACAGCCTGTTTCGTTCTTTTTGGAACTCATCATTAGGAGATAGATTTCTGGTTGCTGCATTGGTAAAGCTATTTTCAAGGTTAAACCAAAATTCATTAAAATTATGGGGGGAGATAAAAAACTGAAACTAAAATCCTCCATGTCTCAAAATTAAATCAATGTAAATATTTGCATAGGAAATTAGCAGATCTAGGCAAGAATCCCCGCTTGCTTTTCCCCAGAAATACCTCATATACAATGTTACCAATGCACAAGAGAATTCTGGGTAATATATGCAAATTAGATATGCAAATTCTCAGTTATTTTGCTTCAAAAATACTGTTTTAACACAGCTATCCTTTTAACAGGATTATTGAAGCAAACTAGAAATCACTCACTAGACCGCCTGTTTCATTCTTTTTGGAACTCATCAGTAGGAGATAGATTTCTGGTTGCTGCATTGGTAAAGCTATTTTCAAGGTTAAACCAAAATTCATTAAAATTATGGGGGGAGATAAAAAAAACTGAAATTAAAATCCTCCATGTCTCAAAATGAAATCAATGTAAATATTTGCATAGGAAATTAGCACATCTAGGCAAGAATCCCCGCTTGCTTTTCCCCAGAAATACCTCATATACAATGTTACCAATGCACAAGAGAATTCTGGATAAGATATGCAAATTAGATATGCAAATTCACAGTTTTTTTGCTTCAAAAATACTGTTTTAACACAGCTATCCCTTTAACAGGATTATTGCAGCAAACTAGAAATCACTCACTAGACAGCCTGTTTTGTTCTTTTTGGAACTCATCAGTAGGAGATAGATTTCTGGTTGCTGCATTGGTAAAGCAATTTTCAAGGTTAAACCAAAATTCATTAAAATTATGGGGGGGGATAAAAAATTGAAATTAAAATCTTACATGTCTCAAAATTAAATCAATGTAAGTATTTGCATAGGAAATTAGCACATCTAGGCAAGAATCTCTGCTTGTTTTTCCCCAGAAATACCTCATATACAATGTTACCAATGCACAAGAGAATTCTGGGTAAGATATGCAAATTCTCAGTTTTTTGCCTCAAAAATAGTGTTTTAACAAAGCTATCCTTTTAACAGGATTATTGCAGCAAACTAGAAATCACTCACTAGACAGCCTGTTTCGTTCTTTTTGGAACTCATCAGTAGGAGATAGATTTCTGGTTGCTGCATTGGTAAAGCTATTTTCAAGATTAAACAAAATTCATTAAAATTATGGAGGGAGATAAAAAACTGAAATTAAAATCCTCCATGTCTCAAAATTAAATCAATGTAAATATTTGCATAGGAAATTAGCACATCTAGGGAAGAATCCCCGCTTGCTTTTCCCCAGAAATACCTCATATACAATGTTACCAATGCACAAGAGAATTCTGGCTAAGATATTCAAATTAGATATGCAAATTCTCTGTTTTTTTGCTTCAAAAATAAAAAAGCTATCGTTTTAACAGGATTATTGCAGGAAACTAGAAATCACTCACTAGACAGCCTGTTGGTAAATAGCTTTACCAATGCAGCAACCAGAAATCTATCTCCTACTGATGAGTTCCAAAAAGAACGAAACAGGCTGTCTAGTGAATGATTTCTAGTTTGCTGCAATAATCCTGTTAAAACGATAGCTGTGTTAAAACAGTATTTTTGAAGCAAAAAAAATGAGAATGTGCATATCTCATTTGCATATCTTACCCAGAATTCTCTTGTGCATTGGTAATATTGTATATGAGGTATTTCTGGGGAAAAGCAACCAGGGATTCTTGCCTAGATGTGCTAATTTCCTATGCAAATATTTACATTGATATATATATATATATATATATATATATATGTAATGGCATACCAGCATATAAATGGTATAATAAAACGTTTGGGTACACATGCTTTGTAGGAGCTGGGGTCTCAGAAAGTGTGCAACTAAAAAGATTGTGCACATTTAGATAATGGAAGTGAACTGGAAAGATGTTTAACCCTTAATGACCACAACAGTCCATGTAATTTTCTAGTTTCTAGTAGTGCTGGTCCTACCGCAAGCAGCAGGACCACACTATTATACCTTACCTCCTCCCTTCTGGTCAACAGAAATAGCACAGTCTTGCAGCTGGTGGCCAGACCTTGCTATCAATAACACAATCCCCATAGAAAGTCTATAAAGGGTTCAAATCTGAATCATGACAGTTTAATTTTGACTTGACTGTCGCTTTAATTCCTAAATGTAAACTGTAGGTTTCTTTTAAAGCCCCTAATACAAGCCAGCAGCCCTCACATAGAAAATGTATATACTGCTGCCATGGAAATATTTGCACAGTCTCGCATACAAGTTGCTGGAAACTCCCTCAATAATGTGTCCTCCAAAAGCAATTACGGGGGTTACAACTCACTGGATCAAGAAATATAAAAACAATCCTCCCACAGTGCAACCTCTCCCTCATTCACTAGAACCATGACCACCAAGCCCTATAATCAGTTGAATCTGTTGAACAATGTTATATATATATATATATATATATATATATATATACATATATATACAGTATATATATATATATATATATATATAATGTACAAAAAATAGGAAAAAAGCGCCCAAAAGTCCAATATAAAAAGTAGAAACAATTTATTGGGACAAAAGGTAAAAACAAATAATGAGTCCTAGAAAGAACAACTTTAAAATTTCCATGTTGCAGGTGCACACAGCAGACATGTCGCGTGCTGCAAACAGCACTTGTTCACTGTATATATATATATATATATATATATATATATATATATATATATATATATATATATATATATACAGGAACAAAGGATGCACTCTCAGGTCTTTTTCACTCCAAGTATACAATACTTTATTGTGTAACGTTTTCGGGGATTTAGTCCCCTTCGTGTTTTTTTAATAATAAGTATTATGGTGTGGTTGTTAAGACTACCACTGGTTCTAAGATATTAATAAATCCGTTATAGGATTGATATAAATTATCCGGTAGTCTGACCAGTAGGTTATTACAAGAGAAACGGATCTGTACATTATAACCTATATTGTTTGTACTTTATATATAAGATACGATCCGTTTATGTCACTTCTTTATTTGTCACACTTTGCTATAAGTTTGCACAAATGCCGCACAGTCTAGGCTTGTATATAAGGAATGATGATTTTTCAAAAATGATTTTTTTTTTGTAGTGGCACTTACGCTTCTAGAGCGTCATTGGTTTCCATGGTAACCACTTGTAAACTATGGCGTATGGCTAAATCTGTTTATGTTCATCACATGTTTATATGTACACACAAAGTTGATGCTGCTGTGTTATATTTGCAAAGACTTTAGTTCACATTTATGCCATGTTTATATAATGAGTATACTTTGCTATTTTTTCATATCGGAACGAACCGGAAGTGACGTAATTGAACTTCCGGTTTCGGCTCTAATGGTGGAACGCAATATGCGTTCCACACACGGAATGTTTGGCGCTACTGGGATTAACCAGGTTTGTTTGATTTGTAATTATTCACACTATAAAAGATGTTTGTTTTATCACTTATGTATGCTGACGAAGGGGACTAGATCCCCGAAAACATTACACAATAAAGTATTGTATACTTGGAGTGAAAAAGACCTGAGAGTGCATCCTTTGTTCCTGTATGTTATTGCATCCTTGCACCCAGGCTGTTGTCGTTAGGAGGGTTGAGCTGAAGTTTGTATTATAAATATATATATATATATATATACTCTTTGAATTGGGTGGACTGAATGGAATATAGGTCTGGTCTTCAATATACATATATAGAGACACACACTTGTAAAAAGGCAGGGTCACACCAGAGGCAGATAGAGACACACACACAGAGGCAGGGTCCAGGGACACACAAACACACACACTGGCAAACACACACACACACACACAGAGGCAGTAGCACACATACACACAGAGGCAGGCACACACACACATAGGAGGAGAGGCACACACACATGCAAAGAGGCAGAAAGACAGACACAAACAGATGCAGGGTCCAGGGATACACATACACACACAGAGGCAGACACACACACAATTGCAGACACGAACACATGGAAATAGAGGGACACACACAGAGGCAGGGACACACAAAGAGGCAGGGGACACACACACAACTTTAGAAGAGATCAAGTTAAGGAGAAGGAATTTCTTCCATCATGGAAGGGTCCTTTTGTCATTACTGACAAAATATCTCCAGTCACCTATAAAATTAGGATTCCTAAAAATGATACTTTTATGGATAAATGAGTCCATATTAATCAGCAGTGAGCATGCCATCCTAGGTCCCAACTCCAAATCATAGAGGGAGAATGAAAGTTAATTTCCCCAAATACACTAATGAAGTGCTGTAGTTAAAGTATAGATAAGAGAGCTAGCTAAAGGGCATATGAGGATTGAAAAATAACAGACTCTCTTCTGGGAAGACTGTCTATAACGCATATACTGTCAGTACACTCACCAATTACATGGGTTTTAAGTCAATTCCAATACCTGTGTCCTACATATATTAGAATGGAAAGGGGGAATTATGTCATGTAAAAGGTTAGTGACTTTGTAAAATCTACAGATTAATAATTAATTTATATATATCCTCTTCAATATAAAAATGTCTTGACATCTATAATGATACAGTTCTCTTTATCAATAAACCTGAAATGGGTGGTATCAACCCCCCCTTACTGATTAAGATACACCGCACAGAAAGAAAGTATGTTTAATCAGACCTCCTGCTGTTCAGATGTACACTAACCAGGACTTCTAAGGAGCAAATGTGGTGTGTTTGTTCCAGAGAGCAAACATCTGTCCCAAACTGTAAGGAATAATGTCACACCTCAAAAACCTTTGATCACGGTCTCAGAAAATAGGTCATTTCAAAAGAGTTTTTTGTATGGTTTCCCCAGATTAAAATCTTTAAATTAATTTTGCCTAAGAAACTTATTACCTTCATCACAGACCCCCTGTACTCAGTAAGAGACAGTCTAAAAGTGATTAGTTCTTTGAGGCTAGCAAGCAAAATCTTCAGTAAAGCAGTTCATTTACACTATGTATGTATAAATAAGACACTGTAATTCCTGCAACTCTTGAATACACAATCCTTGTCTGGAAAGGTGATAGCTCAGATGCCAGCATATGGGAGGCTAAGGGCTAGATTTATCAACGCTGAGGCGTACAGGGGCGCGTATACGTACCCCTGTATGCCTCAGCTCGCCTATGGCGGGGCAAAATTACCCTCAGGTAATTAATATTGCACACAAGCACAATTTTGCGTGCGCGTGCAATCCCGCCCCCTGCCCGCGCACAGCCAATCACGCACGGGCAGGAGCTGCCAATCTCCTCGGTCGGACTTGACCGAGGAGATTGAATTTCGCCACAATAGAGGTGGCGTAGATGTTAGGGAAGCAGCGGTCTGGTGACCGCTGCTTGATAAATCCCGGCGAGCAAGTTCTTGAGAGAACTTGCTGCCATAGGGGCTTAATAAATATAGCCCTAAGTCTCATATGAAATTACTTGTGCATACTTTCATATAGTTAAAATACTATATATATATATATATATATATATATATATATATATATATATATAGATATCAAAATAACAAGAGTATTGCATTGAGCAATGATACTTTTTTATTGGACTAACTATACATTTATAAGTTGACAAGCTTTCGGAAGAGTTCCTTCCTTTATCAAGTCTAAAGCAATACTGACCAATTCAATGGAATTTACAGATTGTATCTTAAAACACAGAATAGCTAAGAAGACAGTGCAGGGAGAGGAGGAGGTGTCGTAAAAATCATGAGGGGGGGCTTAGGTAACAGGCAGACAGTGTCCAGTGTAGGAGAACAGACAGGGGAAATATATAGGTTTACATAGAGCATATACTGACATAAAGTTATATATCAACATTGAATCAATATCTATAAAGATGTGAAATAGTAGTATTTTGAGGTTTTGGATGGAGTGGTCAGGTTGGGTGAAATGGTGACCAACAGGGGTGCAGTATTTTGTTTCACAGTGGTTTTTGATTGAGTGTCTGTGTAAGTTCATTCGAAGGTGCAGTTATTGGCTTGTTTCTCCAATATAGCATCCCATTTCACATGCAGTGCAATGTATCATGTATACCACATTTGCAGATATACATGAATATGCCCCTTTAATGTTATAAGATTTATTATTGTGATTTGCTGTGCTGCTTTCACAAACGTGTTGACACAGTTTGCAGAGAGCTTTATAGCAGCACTTGGTTCCATTCTGAGTGTCCTTTTTCTCAAGGGGTAGCTTCCTATGTACCAGTTTCTGCTTTAGGTTAGGTGGTTCTGTTTAGGTCTCTGTCTCGTCCCTCCCTTTCATCCGTGTCCTATTGCTTTGGTATTGGTTTCCCACAAGTAAGGATGAAATCCGTGGACTCGTCATATCTTTGTAAAAGAAAACTAAATTTATGCTTACCTGATAAATTACTTTCTTTTACGATATGATGAGTCCACGGCCCACCCTGTTATTTTAAGACAGATTTATTTTATTTTTTTAAAACTTCAGTCACCTCTGCACCTTTTTAGCCTTTCCTTTTCTCTTCCTATAACCTTCGGCCGAATGACTGGAGGTGGAGGAGAAGGGAGGGGCTATATCTACAGCTCGGCTGTGGTGCTCTTTGCCACTTCCTGTTAGCAGGAGGTTAATATCCCACAAGTAAGGATGAAATCTGTGGACTCATCATATTGTAAAAGAAAGTAATTTATCAGGTAAGCATAAATTTAGTTTTGATTTAAAACATTAAAAAAAAATATAAAAAATTGCTAATACTTTACGAGCTCCAATTAAATTACAGCAATAAAGAATATCTTTGCTTCAAAACATTAAAATATTAGATCGCAATACTTTACCAGATAACCAATATGAGTGTTCAATATCCAGGTATTTCTATTGTCATACCTTTAAGGGAAATATTGCACAATCTGAAGGTGAATAGTAGTTCAAATTTGTTTACTCTTTCGGTATAAAGAGGGTCCCCAAACGTTTATCTCACAGAGACTTGTATATCCTAGGCAGCAAGTTTAACCAACCAAGAGTCAGTCAGAAGTCAAAGTAAGCAGCATCAGCCCCTTTCACCTTCTGTGCTAAGAGTTTTATCTCTGATAAACTCCTCCCCATTTCTTGAATCATTCAATAGAATTTGGATACGCACTTTGAGCTGAAGCTTATCTCCCATTGGCCAATTGGTAATGCCACTTGGTAAAATTTCTTTGGCTGCAATTCTCGTATTGTACACCGGAGGCAACAGGCAACTGAAATGTTGCTTTGTTTGCAAAATCTTAACTGTATTTCAACTATATATATTTTACAGAGATGTATATTCAATACATTTATAATTTCATAGTTTTAATAAACTATATGTTCAATATATGGCCAATCTAATCTAATTGAACATGTCATTTTAAGACCAAACATGAGTATATTGATTTAGTATGTGTTCTTATACATTTAAATATTAGACCTGTGCATAATATAAAATCTATATAATGTACATATAATATATACTTCCTACTGATAATGTCTTAAAGGACCAGTCAACACAGTAGATTTGCATAATCAACATATGCAAGATAACAAGACAATGCTATAGCACTTAGTCTGAACTTCAAATGAGTAGTAGAATTTTTTTCTGACAATTTTAAAAGTTATGTCTATTTCCACTCCCCCTGTACCATGTGACAGCCATCAGCCAATCACAAATGCATACACGTACCATGTGACAGCCATCAGCCAATCACAAATGCGTACACGCCTACTCTGTGAATTCTTGCACATGCTCAGTAGGAGCTGGTAACTCAAAAAGTTTAAATATAAAAAGACTGTGCACATTTTGTTAATGGAAGTAAATTGGAAAGTTGTTTAAAATTGCATGCTCTATCTGAATAATGAAAGTTTAATTTTGACCTGAGTGTCCCTTTAAGTGATGTACTTAAACGTCATTTTAATTCATAATTTCAGTATTAAATTAATAAGTATTCCTTTCATCAGTATTTTATAGTATATTTTGATTTTGTTACATTTTCCAGTCATTCCCATATTTTATACATACATGTAATTAGAAGTCTCTTGGAACTAATATCATTTTAGATATATTGTATATATATATATCTATTTGATTTTATTCCATCTAATAGGAATACATTGTATATCTGTGGATATCACTTTAATATTGAGTGCATAAAACTATATGATACAATTCATAGCAAAATTGCATAGGCATTTATATACCAGTCATATTTGGAACCTCATTTGTTTATCAGATTGTTTATCTGAAATAAAGTAAATGCTGTTTATTTTGAAATACAGTCAAACATTTTAAATCCACCATAGAGTTACTTATGTAATATAGCAGATACTTATCTAATATAGTATATCAGGTATAAGGTATATCTCCCAGACCAATATATATATATATATATATATATATATATATATATATATATATATATACACGTTGATTGGAGTAGCCGTGTTAGTCCAGAGATTTAGATATCAAAATAACAAGAGTATTGCATTGAGCAATGATACTTTTTTTATTGGACTAACTATACATTTATAAGTTGACAAGCTTTCGGAAGAGTTCCTTCCTTTATCAAGTCTAAAGCAATACTGACCAATTCAATGGAATTTACAGATTGTATCTTAAAACACAGAATAGCTAAGAAGACAGTGCAGGGAGAGGAGGAGGTGTCGTAAAAATCATGAGGGGGGCTTAGGTAACAGGCAGACAGTGTCCAGTGTAGGAAAACAGACAGGGGAAATATATAGCTTTACATAGAGCATATACTGACATAAAGTTATATATCAACATTGAATCAATATCTATAAAGATGTGAAATAGTATATACAGGGGGAATACAAAAGTTAAAAAAAGACAAAAGTGTGGACATAGGCTTACCTGTGTACCTATGTATAAAGAATGTGGAATATACAATGTAATTGACTAAATGAAAGTACATTACAAAAAATTTTGATAATGTGTTAAGAATCCAGAGTCCACATTTAGTCCAGAATTAAACAGGTTGAAGTGCATTATCATTTTCATTTCAAAGGTTTTTCTTTCCATAGTGTTTTTGAAGTTGCCTCTGAGAATTTTGATTTTGAGGTTTTGGATGGAGTGGTCAGGTTTGGTGAAATGGTGACCAACAGGGGTGCAAAGAAAGAGAGTCTGCCCCCTACTAGATCCGGTCCCGGATCGGGGGCCACCCCTTCATGCTGTCTTAGGACCAGCATTGGACTTTTTGGATTGTTTACCCTTATTTCAGTTCTGATTGTGTCTCCAGACTGACATAGATTGGGAAAAAATCCCTTCCTGCTTTGTGGAAGAAGAAGCGGGGGGTCCTCCTTTAAAGTTCCAAAAGGAACAAAAATTACTCTGTTTACCCCTCATTTTAACCGACTTATCCTGAGGTAGGGCATGGCCTTTACCTCCTGTAATATCAGAAATGATTTCCTTCAATTCTGGCCCAAAAAGGGTCTTACCTTTAAAGGGAATAGCTAAAAGCTTATGTTTTGATGACACATCAGCAGACCAAGATTTGAGCCACAATGCTCTACATGCTAAAATAGCAAATCCTGCATTTTTTGCCGCTAATTTAGCAATTTGAAAAGCGGCATCAGTAATAAAAGAATTTGCTAGCTTAAGAGCCTTAATTCTATCTAAGATGTCATGGAGTCTCAACCTTAAGAGACTCTTCTAGAGCCTCAAACCAAAAAGCTGCTGCAGTAGTTACTGGAACAATGCAAGCCGTAGGTTGTAAAAGAAACCCCTGATTAACAAATAATTTCTTAAGTAGACCCTCTAATCTCTTATCCATAGGGTCCTTGAAAGCACAACTATCCTCAATGGGTATAGTAGTACACTTAGCTAGGGAAGATATAGCTCCCTCTACCTTAGGGACCGTTTGCCATGAGTCCCGAATTGTATCTGATATGGGAAACATTTTCTTAAAATTAGGAGAGGGAGAAAACGGTATACCTGGTCTATTCCAGTCCTTTCTAATAATTTCCGAAATTCTCTTAGGAACCGGAAAAACATCAGTGTAAGTAGGTACTTCCAAATATTTATCCATTTTACACAATTTCTCTGGAGGAATCACAATAGGATCACAATCATCCAGAGTCGCTAAAACCTCCCTAAGTAACAGGCGGAGGTGTTCAAGCTTAAATTTAAATGACATAGCATCCGAATCTGTCTGAGGCAAAACATTCCCTGAATCAGAAATTTCACCTTCAGACAGTAATTCCCTGATCCCCAACTCAGAGCACTGTGAGGGAACATCGGAAATAGCTAATAAAGCATCAATGGATTCAGTATTTACATTAATACTTGACCTACTGCGTTTACCCTGCAACACTGGTAATTTAGACAATACCTCTGTAAGGGTAGTTGACATAACTGCAGCCATCTCCTGCAGAGTAAAGGAATTAGATGCAGTAGAAGTACTAGGCGTCGCTTGTGTGGGCGTTAAAGGTTGTGACACTTGGGGAGAATTGGATGGCATAACCTGATTCTCTTCAGACTGAGAATCATCCTTAGGCACAATTTTTTTATTTAAAATATGCTTTTTACATTGTAAGGCCCTTTCAGTACAAAAGTTACACAATGTTAGAGGGGGTTGCACAATGGCTTCTAAACACATAGAACAATGAGAAACCTCAATGTCAGACATGTTGAACAGACTAGTAATACCACAAAAGTCGTTTAAACACTTATTTATTGCATAAAATAAACATTTGAAAAAACGTGTACTGTGCCTTTAAGAAAAGAAAAAGTGAACAATTTTTCCAAAATGCTCAAAAACACGTTAAATTATCCCCAAATTTAACTTAATATTGTTGGTTAATCCAAAAATTACTGCACCCAGAAGCAAGGGCAGAAATAAGGCTTTAGAAGTACTTATATCAACAACTAATCAAAAGATAGATAAAAATACCCTCTGCACCTCGCCACAGCTCTGCTGTGGCGACTACCTGCCCCCAGGGTACTTCGAAACAAGTTTCCATTACCAGCTACACAGTCCAGGAGCCACCGAGTTACTGCTTGCTGCTGCTTAGCCTGAAGGAAGTGCGCATCTGAGCGCGCGAAAATAAGCTCCGCCTCTTAAGGTCAAAGTCAGAGTAGGCCCAAACAAAACCGCATGGGAATGCGGTTTTGCACAAAAGTAAAAGTACACACAGAATACAACCCTCAAACATAAAACAAAAAAGTTTAAATGCCAAAAAAAATAAAAAAACGTAAAACATCGTTTTTTACATTGTCTCCCATGTCACATAATGCCCAAATATCAACTAATGATAAATAGAATATAGGGACTCCAGTTATACCCCCTCTTATAAAATAGGTTTAACTGCTTACCCCATTCCCATACAGGGAAATAATGCCAGCCAGTTCTGATACACCAAGTCTCCTCAGAAAAAAAGGCTGCACATACCGTAATGCTGCTTGCAGCATGAAACCGGTCTCCACACTGAAGATGTCTCATGGTTACCTTCAGAAGTCTTGTGGGAACCAGCGTGGATCTTAGTTACAACTGCTAAGATCATCAAACCTCAGGGCAGAAATCTTCTTCCATATCCCCCTGAGGAAAATAGTACGCACCGGTACCATTTAAAATAAAAAACTTCTTGATTGAAGAAACTAAAACTAACACCTCACTTTACCATGTCTTCCTAGTATAACACAGGCAAAGAGAATGACTGGGGGTGGAGGGGAAGGGAGGGGCTATATATACAGCTCTGATGTGGTGCTCTTTACCACTTCCTGTTAGCAGGAGGTTAATATCCTACAAGTAAGGATGAAATCCGTGGACTCATCATATCTTTGTAAAAGAAAGGTATTCTATAGCTATAGTTAAATTGTAGCTGTGAATTGTAAGTATAATCTGTAGTTACAGGTAGGTGTTTCATAGGCCTGTGTAGTCTATAAATAATCATATCTAGCATTAAGCAATTTACTGTTAAGAGGAAAGGTTTTGTATTCCATATTTATAAATTCATTTTTTTATTTACTGTGATATATTTTAGAAATTGCACTACTTGTTGTGGCTAAGTTGAAACTATTGAATGCCATATTGGTTGGTATATGTTGAGCTGATAAATTTGTGTAAAAATCTCTGGTTGATTATTTAAAGTATTATAAGACTATTTGGGGCAAAATAGTTTAATTTTATTTTACTGGAAGTTCTATTAGATTTATTGAGATTTTGAAAGATTTGTGCTGAAATAGTTGGTTATATTGTTAACTAATCATTGTTAAGTTAGTAGTCCATATTTTGGCATTAGACTAAGTGTTGCTGGTTAAATACAAATTGTTCTTGTAAAATTCATGTGGGGTATTTGTTAAGTGATTCATTTTGAGTTAAGGTTAATATATAGAAATATTGTGTCTCTAAATATTTATATAGCCTACTTTATATTTCAAATTGATAGATATAACTGGTCTTAGGTGATATTCAGCTACTACATAAATATAATTAATGTGTATATAAAGATTAACTGATCAGAATTAAGAAATATTTTATATTGAGATTAAATACTATTTTTTTTTAATAATATTGTTGTCAAATTTATAGATATCTCAATAGTGATATTTTGGGGTACACTACAGAGATTTAACATCTTACTGTAGTGTATTGACAAAATTCTGCTATATTAATTGTAGATATTGCTGAGAATAATTTTATACTGCTATTAATAATTAATATTCATAATTACAATAATAAACGTTGGTGGCAACTGCTGCTGATAAATACACCAACATTACTGGAGGACACTCCTGAGACGTATCAACAAAATGTTTTTTTGTTTTTTTTTACAACATTATTTCAACCTACTGTAATCATAAACAGTGGTAATTTCTGGATAGGGCATGGTCACACAAGAGGCTACAGCTAATGATGGTATGGGCCTGCAAAATATAAAGATAAAGGCGATTTATACAAAGGTATAGCTGTATATAAACTGTTAAATGGACATATACATCAAAACAAAACTTCAGATTCAGATAAATCATGCTATTTTAGAAAACAAATCACTGCCCCCTATATCTGAAGTATGAATGTGTAATTTTGACTTTCATCCCCTTCATCCCCAGCAAATACAATATAACAAATAGCACATCTGACAGACCCATAGTATATGTGGCATAGATGAGTGACTGTACCATTTTAAACATGTTGTTGATATCTTGTTTTCCACATTTAAAAAGTTATTAACAACAGCCCTTTCAAAGAATCTAGTGATAAAGAATCCCTGAAACAGAGGTTTAAGGACCAGTAAATACAGAAGATTTGCATAATCAACAAATGCATGATAAAATGACACTTCAAATGAGTAGTACATTTTTTCAGACAAAGTTATGTCTGTTTCCACTCCTCCTGTATCATGTGACAGCCTTCAGCCAATCACAAATGCACATATGTATATATACTGTGAATTATTGCACATGCTCAGTAGGAGCTGGTAACTCAAAAAGTATAAATATAAAACAATGTGCACATTTTGTTAATGGAAGTAAATTGGAAACTTGTTAAAATTGTATGTTCTATCTGAATCACAAAAAAATAATTTTGACTTGAGTGTCCCTTTAACTTTTCACCCATAGATAAGGTTCCAGGTAGGGTGAAATTCCCTGTGGAAGTGAAGTGCAAAGCTGGGATATAGCAATAATTAACTGTTTGGATACACCTACAGCCCTCTAGTCTAGTGTGGCTCAAATCACTTCCTCACATATTGTCAGATTATAAAGACCTGTGCAAACATCATCTGTATGATGTTGTGCATTTATTTGTATGTTCCTATATAATATTTGCAAACTTTGTTTCTGTGATTAGTGGTATCAGTTGTAAGTTTATTCTCAATATTGTGAACTATAAGATGTAACATTTTTCTACATCTATTCTGTATTTACCTAAAAAAATAAAAATAAAATTATGGTAAAAACAAGTCATATAAGCGATGATCTAGACTTATAAGAAAAGAATTGTGGTTTAATTATTATTTTTTTTAGAGCGACAAAAGATTCAGCAATGCTAAGTAAGCAGCTCATTATTTTAGTAATCAGTGGCTTGTCTATTAGTTCTAATTATTTAGGACCTTCTGCGATGGTGAAGGCAAATCAAAATGATGGTTTCTTTAAAAGAAAATCTTTACTGACATTTTTAACTAAATTCACCGTTTTACAAACTGTGCAAGATTTGAATAACTATACATTTGCAATAAACAAAACCTTTAGCACCTTTTTTGTGTTCTGTAAAGCTTTTTTCCTTCCAACCAAGCTCTCTATTCTTAGAAAACTTATGACTAGTGATGTCGCAAATAGTTCGCCGGCGAATAGTTCCCGGCGAATATAGCATGTTCGCGTTCGCCGCAGCGGGCGAACATATGCGATGTTCGATCCGCCCCCTATTCGTCATCATTGAGTAATACTTTGACCCTGTACCTCACTGTCAGCAGACACATTCCAGCCAATCAGCAGCAGACCCTCCTTCCCAGACCCTCCTACCTCCTGGACAGCATCCATTTTAGATTCATTCGGAAGCTGCATTGTTAGTGAGAGGAGGGACAGTGTAGCTGCTGCTTAGTTAATAGGGAAATCGATAGCTAGGCTAGTGTATTCAGTGTCCATTACAGTCCTGAAGGACTCATCTGATCTCTGCTGTAAGGACAGCACCCCAAAAAGCCCTTTTTAGGGCTACAACATCAGTCTGCTTTTTTTTTTTCCTGTGTAATCTAATTGCAGTTGCCTGCCTGCCAGCGTGTGTGTCAGGCTCACAGCGTATACTTTGCCCACTTGCCCAGTGCCACCACTCATATTTGGTGTAACAGTAGTGTAGATTTAAAAAAAAAAAACTTTTTTGACTGTGTTAAATAATAGCAGTCAGTTTCCTTCACACGTGTGCGTTTCAGTGCCTGCCTTCCAGGGCACAGTGTCACCCCAGTGCAACTGATATTTGGTGTAACAGTAGTGTAGATTTAAAGAAAAAAAACACTTTTTTGACTGTGTTAAATAATAGCAGTCAGTTTCCTTCACACGTGTGCGTTTCAGTGCCTGCCTGCCAGGGCACAGTGTCATCCCAGTGCAACTCATATCTGTGTAACAGTAGTGTATATTTAAAAAAAACAACACTTTTTTGACTGTGTTAAATAATAGCAGTCAGTTTCCTTCACACGTGTGCGTTTCAGTGCCTGCCTGCCTGCCTGCCTGCCTGCCAGGGCACAGTGTCACCCCAGTGCAACTCATATCTGGTGTAACAGTAGTGTAGATTTAAAAAAAAAACAACATTTTTTGACTGTGTTAAATAATAGCAGTCAGTTTCCTTCACACGTGTGCGTTTCAGTGCCTGCCTGCCAGGGCACAGTGTCACCCCAGTGCAACTCATATCTGGTGTAACAGTAGTGTACATTTAAAAAAAAAAATACTTTTTTGACTGTGTTAAATAATAGCAGTCAGTTTCCTTCACACGTGTGCGTTTCAGTGCCTGCCTGCCAGGGCACAGTGTCACCCCAGTGCAACTCATATCTGGTGTAACAGTAGTGTAGATTTAAACAAAACAACACTTTTTTGACTGTGTTAAATAATAGCAGTCAGTTTCCTTCACACGTGTGCATTTCAGTGCCTGCCTGCCAGGGCACAGTGTCACCCCAGTGCAACTCATATCTGGTGTAACAGTAGTGTAGATTTAAAAAAAAAAACACTTTTTTGACTGTGTTAAATAATAGCAGTCAGTTTCCTTCACACGTGTACGTTTCAGTGCCTGCCTACCAGGGCACAGTGTCACCCTAGTGCAACTCATATCTGGTGTAACAGTAGTGTAGATTTAAAAAAAACAACACTTTTTTGACTGTGTTAAATAATAGCAGTCAGTTTCCTTCACAGGTGTGCGTTTCAGTGCCTGCCTGCCTGCCAGGGCACAGTGTCACCCCAGTGCAAATCATATCTGGTGTAACAGTAGTGTAGATTTAAATAAAACAACACTTTTTTGACTGTGTTAAATAATAGCAGTCAGTTTCCTTCACACGTGTGCGTTTCAGTGCCTGCCTGCCAGGGCACAGTGTCACCCCAGTGCAACTCATATCTGGTGTAACTGTAGTGTAGATTTAAAAAAAAAAACACTTTTTTGACTGTGTTAAATAATAGCAGTCAGTTTCCTTCACACGTGTGCGTTTCAGTGCCTGCCTGCCAGGGCACAGTGTCACCCCAGTGCAACTCATATCTGGTGTAACAGTAGTGTACATTTAAAAAAAAAACACTTTTTTGCAGTCAGTTTCCTTCACACGTATGCGTTTCAGTTCCTGCCAGGGCACAGTATAACACCAGTGCAACTCATATCTGGTGTAACAGTAGTGTACATTTAAATAAAAAAAATTTTTTTTGACTGTAATAGATTGAATAGCAGTTAGTTGTCTGCAAGCGTGTGTGTCAGGCCTACAGCGTCTACTCTGCCAACTTCTGCCAGTGCACAGTGCCACTCATATCTGTTGTCACAGTAGCTTGCACGCATAGTACCACTAATCGAAAAAAAAATGACAGGCAGAGGCAAGCCACCCCGCAGAGGCAGTCATGTTCGTGGTGCTGTGATTCCCTTTGGCCCTAGAATAATGCCCAGTGTTCAGATGCCACGTACCCCGAACTCGAACATTTCTGAGGACATAGTTGACTGGCTAACACAGGACACCCAATCTTCTACAGCTTCCGCTCGGAACCTTGACGCACCATCCTCCTCCAGCTTAGGTTCGGGCACCTCTCAAGTTACCACTCGCCCGCCTGCCGCCACCACCAACACTAGCACCACAGCCGCTTCACTTGATCTGTCAGAGGAGTTATTTACACATCAGTTGGAAGAAATGAGTGATAGTGATGCGCAACCATTATTGCCAGAGGATGTAGATAACAGGGATATGTCTCAGTCAGGCAGCATTACACACATGGACGTACGGTGTGATGATGATGATGTTGTACCTGCTGCTGCTGCTTCCTTTGTTGAGTTGTCAGATACAAGTGAAGCGGTTGATGATGACGATGCGTCCGTGGATGTCACGTGGGTGCCCGCTAGAAGAGAAGAAGAAGAGGGGGAAGTTCAGATGGGGAGATATAGAGGAGGAGGAGACGAGTTGGAAGGAGGGGGAGGTCATCGCAAGGAGCTAGTGGCACAATCAGACAGCATGCATCGGCACCCAGGGTCAGCCAGACAGCACGCCAATCAACGCATGCTGTTGCCACCACCAGAATGCCGTCATTGCAGAGCTCAGCAGTGTGGCATTTTTTTTGTGTGTCTGCCTCTGACAACAGCGATGCCATTTGCAACCTGTGCCAAAAGAAACTGAGTCGTGGGAAGTCCAACACCCACCTAGGTACAACTGCTTTGCGAAGGCACATGATCGCACATCACAAACGCCTATGGGATCAACACATGAGTAGAAGCAGCACACAAACTCAAAGCCGCCATCCTCCTCCTGGTCCAGCATCTTCAGCCACGTCAACCACTGCTGTCCTCCTTGCCCCCTCTCAACCATCCCCCACTCCGTGTCTCGCCTTGAGCAGTTCCTGCTCATTTGCCCACAGTCAGGTGTCTGTCAAGGACATGTTTGAGCGTAAGAATCCAATGTCACAAAGTCACCCCCTTGCCCGGCTTCTGACAGCTGGCTTGACTGAACTCTTAGCCCGCCAGCTTTTACCATACAAGCTGGTGGAGTCTGAGGCGTTCAAAAAATTTGTAGCTATTGGGATACCGCAGTGGGAGGTACACGGCCGAAATTTCTTTGCACAAAAGGCAATCCCCAACCTGTACTCGATTGTGCAAAAGGAAGTAATGGCATGTCTGGTACACAGCGTTGGGGCAAGGGTCCATCTGACCACTGATACCTGGTCTGCAAAGCATGGTCAGGGCAAGTATATCACCTACACTGCGCATTGGGTAAACCTGCTGATGGCTGCCAAGCATGGAATGCGTGGCTCTGCAGAGGAGTTGGTGACACCGCCACGACTTGCAGGCAGGCCTGCTGCCATCTCCTCTACTCCTCCTACTCCATCCTCTTCCATAACCTCCTCGGCTGAGTCCTCTTCTGCTGCTGCGTCTTGCTCCACATCAATGGTACCCCCCCAGCTCCCCAGGTACTATTCCACATCCCGGATACTGCAGTGTCACACCGTCTTGGGGTTCACTTGCCTGAAAGCAGAGAGTCACACCGGACCAGCACTCCTGTCCGCCCTGAACGCACAGGTGGATCAGTGGCTGACTCCGCACCAACTGGAGATCAGCAAAGTGGTTAGTGACAACGGAAGAAATTTGTTGGCGGCATTGAATTTGAGCAAGTTGACACATGTGCCGTGCATGGCACATGTGTGTAATCTGATCGTACAATGCTTTGTGCATAAGTACCCAGGCTTACAGGACGTCCTGAAGCAGGCCAGGAAGGTGTGTGGTCATTTCAGGCGTTCCTACACGGCCATGGCGCACTTTTCAGATATCCAGCGGTGAAACAACATGCCAGTGAGGCGCTTGATTTGCGACAGCCCGACACGTTGGAATTCAACACTCCTAATGTTCGACCGCCTGATCCAACAAGAAAAAGCGTTAACGGGGTGCTAGGACAGCCTCTGCGGAGCTGGGAATTTTTTTGCCACGTTACTGGACGCTCATGCGCAATGCCTGTAGGCTCATGCGTCCTTTTGAGGAGGTGACAAACCTAGTCAGTCGCACCGAAGGCACCATCAGCGACATCATACCATTTGTTTTCTTCCTGGAGCGTGCCCTGCGAAGAGTGCTGGATCAGGCCGTAGATGAGCATGAAGAGGAAGAGTTGTGGTCACCATCACCACCAGAAACAGCCTTATCAGCATCGCTTGCTGGACCTGCGGCAACTCTGGAAGAGGATTGTGAGGAAGAGGAGTCAGAGGAGGAATGTGGCTTTGAGGAGGAGGAGGAAGACCAACCACAACAGGCATCCCAGGGTGCTCGTTGTCACCTATTTGGTACCCGTGGTGTTGTACGTGGCTGGGGGGAAGAAGATACCTTCAGTGAGATAACTGAGGATGAGGAACAGGACATGAGTAGCTCGGCATCTAACCTTGTGCAAATGGGGTCTTTCATGCTGTTGTGCCTGTTGAGGGACCCTCGTATAAAAAGGCTGAAGGAGAACGACCTGTACTGGGTGTCCACGCTACTAGACCCCCGGTATAAGCATAAAGTGCCTGAAATGTTACCAAATTACCGCAAGTCGGAAAGGATGCAGCAGTTCCAAAATAAATTAAAAAGTATGCTTTACACAGCGTATAAGGGTGATGTCACAGCACAACGGGAATCTAACAGGGGAAGAGGTGAAAGTAATCCTCCTCCTCCCACAACCACGCCGGCAAGGACAGGACGCTTTACAGATGTGTTGTTGATGGAGGACATGCAGAGCTTTTTAAGTCCTACGCATCGCCACAGCCCTTCGGGGTCCACCCTCAGAGAACGACTCGACCGACAGGTAGCAGACTACCTCACCTTAACTGCAGATATCGAAACTCTGAGGAGCGATGAACCCCTTGACTACTGGGTGTGCAGGTGTCAGAATATTACCATTATGCTGCTTTTCCTTTAAGGTGTTCTAACCAATCACAGGTTCACATCCCCTTTTTATCACCTGCTCACACCTCTAAGCTTTGCTTAGTAATTTGTAAAACTCCCTGAGAGACATACTTGTTCCTGAGCTAACTACCAATTTAACTTTACTTTAAACAACCTAAGGATTTCAAAGTACTATTCAACTTTTTCTATCTGTGTGAGCAAACCTAATCTAATCCTTTCTGAGTGTTTAATTTTATTTCAGACTGATTCAGCCATTCTGTCTCATCTCTCCCTGAACCGGATGCCTGCAGTTTTCTCAGACTTCCAGCTGCACACAGCTAATCAGACTGCAGCCTGTTCCACATTTTCACAGACTGATTTACCTAACTAAGGAGTGTAATATCCAATCTCATCTGAGGTAACTTTCAAACCTTGTTCCATAATTGTTTCAGCTTTAATATTATCAGAAATCCTTCTGAGCTCCGGATAAGTGATTGTGGTGATATCACAAGCCAAACACCGCGCCTCTCTCCCTCAACACAGGATCTCATCTCTGCATGTCAGCTGCAGCTTCAACTGAAGGGAGACAAGCATATCTGATCCGGTTAGTTAACTAAAGTATAAGATTTCTATGTCTAAAGACTGTATGACTACTACTTGCATTTATTCCTAAACTGCAAAGTACCTTGTTAACTTACTATTTTCCTGTGCTGTTTGTATCTGACTTTTAGCTAAACTGTTCAGATTCCTACCAATATTAAAAGGCTTAATTTACACCAAATCAACCTGGTGTCACTTCACATAGTGTTCACTTTATGATTTGGTGTCACAAAACACAATTTTATTCTCTTTAAAATTAACAGTTTCTCTAGTTTATACTGTTATTGTTACATATTACTAAGCCTGAAAAAGAAAAGTAAGCTGGTTAAAGTTATGGATCCAGCTGAATTACCCCAGGTTGTTTATAATTTGAGTCAGAAAATCGACCAGATGGGGCAAGCTATTAGAGACTTACAAGTGGAGAATAAAGTGTTAAAGGATATGTTCAAGGACAATAGAGAACAAAGATTTCCTACACCTGAACCACAAGTGAGTTTGCCGGAAGCATTTTCTGGTGACAGAAGGAATTACAGTTTAAAAATGCATGTTATCTATTGTACAACCTAAAGCCTCTCACTTATCCCACTGATAGAGTGAAGGTTCTTACCACTGTATCATATTTAAGAGCAGAGCCTAGAAAATGGGCTGATCAATTATTTGAAACCAATTCACCTATCCTAAATTCATTAACAGATTTTTTTAATGCATTGGATGAATTGTATACAGATACAGATGTACAACTAACAGCTGAACATAAAATGAGACAACTAAAGCAAGGGAAGAAGCCTATTGAAGATTACACCGCAGAATTCAAGTTGCATGCTTCTGATTCCTCTTGGAGTATGATTTCTTTAAGAAATCAGTACAGGTTAGGGTTATCCGAAAGTATAAAGGATGAACTCTCTCGTATAGAAATGCCCAATACTTTAGAAGCTATGATTAAGGTAGCCACACAGATAGACAGAAGACTGAGAGAAAGAAAGGCAGAAAGAATGCAGACAGAAACAACGTCACGATCTCATGCATCATCTTATTCTCCAACTACTACTATCAGTTCAGAAACCAGTACTCCTATGGAAATTGGAGTGCTTAAAGGGCCGCTTACCCCAGAGGAAAGGATGAGAAGAAGATCTAAACAACTGTGCATGTACTGCGCCAGCCCTAACCATACAGTTTCTGAATGTCCAATTCTTCGCAAGAACAAGAAGAGTAAGTTAATCTTGTTACATAACTCACACTATAGTAACAATTCAACAGCTTACTGTAACCTCCCTCTTTTACTACAGTGGGACCTTAGAAGATTGGAGACAACCGCTATCATTGATTTGGGCGCTTTTGGAAATTTTATTGATGCTACTGTAGTAACCAAAAATAAAATTCCAACTGTATTGAAAAAGATACCAGTGTCCCTCAAAGTTATTGATGGTTCAACACTAACAGAAGGTCCAGTCACACACCATACTATCCCACTACTTGTACTTACACAGGAAGGACATACAAAATACATCACCTTTGATGTCATACCTTCTCCTCATTTCCCAGTTATTTTAGGGGTTCATTGGTTACAACTTCATAATCCCACAATAGATTGGTCTACATTCAAATTATCATTACACTCTTCATATTGTAAGAATACTTGTTATCCACAACAATCTATCATGCTAACATCCACAGAAGAAGTTAACATTCCTAAGGTTTATAATGAGTTTGCAGATATCTTTAGCAAAACTGAGGCTGATTCTTTACCTCCCCACAGGGTATACGATTGCCCTATAGAACTAATACCAGGTTCCACCTTACCAGTAGGCCATTTATACCCGTTAAGTCAAGCCGAACTCGATCATTTAAAACAGTACCTACAAGATAACCTTAAAAAAGGTTTCATCCGACCATCTTCATCACCAACAGCCGCAGGTATGTTTTTTGTGACAAATAAGGATTCCAGTCTAAGACCAATAATCGATTACAGAGAGCTAAATAAACGAACCGTAAAAAAACGATATCCGTTACCACTAATACCGGAATTAATTGAAAGACTTACCAATGCCACCATATTCACAAAACTCGACCTGCGCGGCGCATACAACCTAATTCGTATAAGAGAAGGCGACGAATGGCTCACTGCTTTCCGAACCAGGTATGGTTTATATGAATATTTAGTGATGCCATTCGGCCTTTGTAATGCGCCCGCAGCGTTCCAACATTTTATCAATTACATTTTTCGTGACTTACTGGATATATGCATTGTCGTGTACCTAGACGACATTCTCATTTACTCCAATAATATTACAGATCACATCAAACATGTACGTTGGGTCCTTGCCAGACTAAAAGTACACAAACTGTATGCAAAATTGGAAAAATGTTCATTCCACAAATCTACAATTTCATTTCTTGGGTATACAATTTCCTCTTCAGGAGTTCAGATGAAAAGTGAAAAAGTGGATTCCGTTAAAGACTGGCCTGTACCAACAACTAAAAAAGAACTACAGAGATTCTTAGGCTTTACTAACTATTATCGCAAATTTATTAAAGATTTTTCTGGGTTAGTAAAACCACTCACACAACTCACAGGTTCCACAGTACCATACAATTGGACCCAGAAGCACACTGACATATTCCAACAATTAAAAAATCGATTCATTTCAGCTCCAATCTTAAAATTCCCAAATGAGAATTTACAATATGTGTTGGAGGTAGACTCATCAGACTACGCAATCGGAGCCATACTATCACAACGTACTTCTGAAAGTTCCCCACTTCACCCTGTATCCTTTTTCTCCAAGATTATGTCTTCTGCTGAAAAGAACTACACAATTGGTGACAAAGAACTATTAGCCATTAGGAGAGCATTAGAATTCTGGAGACATCTCTTGGAGGGAGCCCAGCATCCCATATTAATTTATACGGATCACAAGAATTTACAATACCTCCAAAACAATAAAACACTTTCCTCGCGACAAGTGCGATGGAGTTTATATTTTTCCAGATTTGACTTCCACATCATGTATAGACCTGCTAACAAAAATGGAAAGGCTGATGCCCTCTCAAGACAACTACCCAAGATCGAAGACTCTCCAACCCCAACCACTATTATACCAGCAGAAAAATTCATTGGGCTCACTTCAGATTTTCTAACAGAAATAAGAAATTCCTCAACGCCAGTTGAACCAGCTCATAATAAAAACATCAAGCAAAAAAATGGTGTTTTCTACTATAAGGATCAGATATTCTTACCATCTGACTTACGTTTAAGGATTTTAAGTGAACATCATGACACTCCATTAGCAGGTCATCCAGGGGTAAAACGGACTTTGGAACTAATTACTAGGAATTACTGGTGGCCACACATGAAGGATACAGTTAAAGAGTTCATCAAAAGTTGTGTAACTTGTCAGATTTCAAAAACTGACAGATCAACACCATATGGACTACTTATGTCCCTCCCAATTTCAAATTCTCCTTGGCAACAGATCGGTATAGATTTTATTGTAGAGTTACCACCTTCGAATAACCAGACTACCATCATGGTTGTTATTGATACATTCACCAAAATGGCACATTTTTTACCATATCACAAAATTCCATCATCATCTGAAACTGCTACTCTCTTCTTGAATCACATTCTAAAATTACATGGGGTACCCTCCGTAATTATTTCTGATAGAGGCTCTCAGTTCACCTCCCGTTTCTGGAAAGACCTATGCAAAGTTCTAAAAATTCAGCACCATTATACAACATCATATCACCCTCAAGCAAATGGACAGACTGAGAGAGTAAATCAGTGGATTGATGAATACCTCCACTGTTTCTGCTCAAGTCAACAACAAGATTGGATAAAATTTTTACCTTATGAAGAATTTGCATATAACAACTTAACAAACACCTCTACAAAGATTACACCGTTCTATGCAAACTATGGGTACCATCCCAGTTTCACTTCTTTATCATCAACACCAGCAGACTCACCTATGGTGGATGAACTAAAGAATACACTATTGGAAAATTTCCGAATCATCAAAGAAAACATTGAGAAGGCCCAAACCTCTCAGAAATTCTATTATGATCTGAGACATAGGAAACCACCAGATTATAGAATAGGTGATCACGTGTGGTTATCGACAAAGAATTTGAAGTTTCATCTGCCAAGTAAAAAGTTCACTCAGAAATTTTGTGGTCCATTCCCTATCACAAAAGTGGTAAATAGCAACGCTGTCACCCTACAGCTGCCGACGACCATGAAAATTCACCCAACTTTCCATGTATCCTTATTGAAACCTTATCTTCCTACAAGATCTACTGTTCCACTGATACCCACGACGTTGGTACCATCTGAAAATGATGTCTTTGAAATTGAACGGATCCTGGATTCCCGAATGTCCAAAGGGGTTCTCCAGTATCTAATTCGATGGAAAAACTTCACGGAGGAGGAGGATAGTTGAGAACCATCTGCCAATCTCTCTGCACCTAGATTGGTATCCCTTTTCCATCGACGCAACCCGGATCGTCCTCGACCTCAAGCTGAGGATCAGCTTGCTTGAGGAGGGGGTCCTGTCAGAATATTACCATTATGCTGCTTTTCCTTTAAAGTGTTCTAACCAATCACAGGTTCACATCCCCTTTTTATCACCTGCTCACACCTCTAAGCTTTGCTTAGTAATTTGTAAAACTCCCTGAGAGACATACTTGTTCCTGAGCTAACTACCAATTTAACTTTACTTTAAACAACCTAAGGATTTCAAAGTACTATTCAACTTTTTCTATCTGTGTGAGCAAACCTAATCTAATCCTTTCTGAGTGTTTAATTTTATTTCAGACTGATTCAGCCATTCTGTCTCATCTCTCCCTGAACCGGATGCCTGCAGTTTTCACAGACTTCCAGCTGCACACAGCTAATCAGACTGCAGCCTGTTCCACATTTTCACAGACTGATTTACCTAACTAAGGAGTGTTATATCCAATCTCATCTGAGGTAACTTTCAAACCTTGTTCCATAATTGTTTCAGCTTTAATATTATCAGAAATCCTTCTGAGCTCCGGATAAGTGATTGTGGTGACATCACACGCCAAACACCGCGCCTCTCTCCCTCAACACAGGATCTCATCTCTGCATGTCAGCTGCAGCTTCAACTGAAGGGAGACAAGCATATCTGATCCGGTTAGTTAACTAAAGTATAAGATTTCTATGTCTAAAGACTGTATGACTACTACTTGCATTTATTCCTAAACTGCAAAGTACCTTGCTAACTTACTATTTTCCTGTGCTGTTTGTATCTGACTGTTAGCTAAACTGTTCAGATTCCTACCAATATTAAAAGGCTTAATTTACACCAAATCAACCTGGTGTCACTTCACATAGTGTTCACTTTATGATTTGGTGTCACAAAACACAATTTTATTCTCTTTAAAATTAACAGTTTCTCTAGTTTATACTGTTATTGTTACAGCAGGCTTGACCTGTGGCCTGAGCTATCCCAATTTGCGATAGAACTTCTGGCCTGCCCCACTTCAAGTGTCCTGTCAGGACCTTCAGTGCAGCAGGAGGTATTGTCACTGAGAAGAGAAGTCGCCTAGGTAAAAAAAGTCTAGTTTACCTCACCTTTATTAAAATGAATGAGGGATGGATCCCAAAGGGACTGACAGTGGGCGATACATTCGACTAAAAAAGGCCTGATGAGATGAGCTGCCTTGGGCTAAAAATGGTCCACACGCTGCTGTATTTTATCTCTGAATGTCGGATGACTTGCGTCACTTATCCGCCACCATCTCCCGTATCCTAAAATCGATGCCATATACACGTCCCCTGATAGGGGACGTAACAGGGATTAAACTGATAAGAATAGTACTACTTAACACACTACTCCTATCTGGTGGCACATTAGATTGCACGCGCAGTGCCCAAAATTTGAAGTAGGAGGACCGACCAAGCATCTTTTTCCATCTCCCGGTTCCTAAAATCCATGCCATATACACGTCCCCTGATAGGGGACGTAACAGGGATTAAACTGATAAGAATAGTACTACTTAACACACCACTCCTATCTGGTGGCACATTAGATTGCACAGTGCCCCAAATTTGAAGTAGGAGGACCGACCAAGAATCTTTTTCCATCTCCCGGTTCCTAAAATCGATGCCATATACACGTCCCCTGATAGGGGACGTAACAGGGATTAAACTGATAAGAATAGAACTACTTAACACACCACTCCTATCTGTTGGCACATTAGATTGCACGCGCAGTGCCCCAAATTTGAAGTAGGAGGACCGACCAAGCATGTTTTTCCATCTCCCGGTTCCTAAAATCGATGCCATATACACGTCCCCTGATAGGGGACGTAACAGGGATTAAACTGATAAGAATAGAACTACTTAACACACCACTCCTATCTGGTGGCACATTAGAATGCACGCGCAGTGCCCCAAATTTGAAGTAGGAGGACCGACAAAGCATCTTTTTCCATCTCCCGGTTCCTAAAATCGATGCCATATACACGTCCCCTGATAGGGGACGTAACAGGGATTAAACTGATAGGAATAGTACTACTTAACACACCTTATAATAACGCAGAGAGAGGCAACGCAGAGAGAGGAGTCTGAAGAAGAGGAGTCAGAGGAGGAAGGTGGCTTTGAGGAGGTGGAAGACCAAACACAACAGGCGTCCCAGGGGGCTTGTTGTCACCTTTCGGGGACCCTTGGTGTTGTACATGGCTGGGTGGAGGAAGAAACCTTCAATGACATCAGTGAGGACAAGGAACGGGACATGGCTAGCTTGGTATCCAACCTTGTGCAAATGGGGAGTTTGCGGTTGTGCAAATGGACTGTTTGCGGTTGTTTGCAGTGCGTTAAAGGGACAGTCTAGGCCAAAATAAACTTTCATGATTCAGATAGAGCATCTAATTTTAAACAATTTTCCAATTTACTTTTATCACCAATTTTGCTTTGTTCTCTTGGTATTCTTAGTTGAAAGCTTAACCTAGGAGGTTCATATGCTAATTTCTTAGACCTTGAAGCCCACCTATTTCAGATTGCATTTTAACAGTTTTTCACCACTAGAGGGTGTTAGTTCACGTATTTCATATAGATAACACTGTACTCGTGCACGAGAAGTTATCTGGGAGCAGGCACTGATTGGCTAGACTGCAAGTCTGTCAAAAGAACTGAAAAAAGGGGCAGTTTGCAGAGGCTTAGATACAAGATAATCACAGAGGTTAAAAGTATATTATTATAAATGTGTTAGTTATGCAAAACTGGGAAATGGGTAATAAAGGGATTATCTATCTTTTAAAACAATAAAAATTCTGGTGTAGACTGTCCCTTTAAACGGGGAGTTTGGTCTGTCACTGTGAAGCGGGCGTAACCCTTACACTACCTGATCGATACAACATCATACCTGATGTTTTAAAGCACGTTATTCCAAACAATTTAGGAATGTTAGGTGATTTATGCCCTTTATGGCTTAAAACCAGACTCTGCATCAACTATGTAATTTTCCATGGGAGTTTTGCCATGGATCCCCCTCCGGCATGCCACAGTCCAGGTGTTAGTCCCCTTGAAACAACTTTTCCATCACTATTGTGGCCAGAAAGAGTCCCTGTGGGTTTTAAAATTCGCCTGCCTATTGAAGTCTATGGCGGTTCGCCCGGTTCGCACGTTCGTGAACAGTTGTGGAAGTTTGCGTTCGCCGTTCACGAACCCAAATTTTTTTGATCGCAACATCACTACTTATGACACCAACTTGATTAAATCAGTTACTTCCTTTATTTCATGATCTTGTCAGACAAAGTGCTTTAATGTAAAGCAAATTCATTTCCCTTGAAACTGTAGACAAATCTATGAGATTAATCAAAAGTAAGTCTATCACACATTGGTCACATTGGCAGCTAAATAATATTCTCACTTGATTGCAGCATTCTATTCTATTTTATTTATATTGATATAAATCATTGAGGTATTGCAAAATGGACTGATACCCAATGGACCCTTCTGGAATTAGGGCTAACTATTACACACACTCATATTCATATTATATATATTCTGCTGGTCTGCTTCAAATACATTGCTATATTTTTAATATTTATTTATTATTTATTTATAAAATATTTTACCAGGAAAGATACATTGAGATTTCTCTCGTTTTCAAGTATGTCCTGGGTACACAAAACATTGCATTGATACAATAGGGTACAATAAAATACAAAACAATAATAATATATGATATATGCACAAAAATTTAACATAGAACAGGTAGGAAATATATAATCAACAATGACAGGTGCATTCTGTTTTGAGATATGTAGAGAGGGATCTCTTAAAGGATATTAGGCATGGGGAAGGTTTGAAAGTGTGCGGGAGGTCGTTCCATAACTGTGGTGCTCTGTAGGAAAAGGAGGATCGAGCTGCTTTCTTTTTGTATTGAGGCAAGCTAAATAATGTGCTGGCACTGGATTGGAGGTTATAGGAGGTGGGAATAACCGGTGAGAGCATACTGCTCAGGTAGGGAGGGAGCTTCCCAGAAAAGCTTTTAAACACAAGGCAGGAAAGATGGAGGGTGCGTCTGGATTCCAGCGACAGCCAGTTTAGTTCTTTTAGCATGTCACAATGGTGGGTCCTGTAGTTACATTGTAGCACAAAGCGGCAGAACGAGTTATACAATGTATTAAGTTTATTAAGTTGAGTTTGCGGTGCTGGTGCATATACTACATCCCCAATAGTGGATTACAATAGCAAATAAATCAGACACTTTGAGACATTTATGTTTGGTACACTGTATTGAGACTAATATTGTTACTTATCATGTCCTTTCAGGTCAGAATGAGTCATTCAATGTTGACATGGCAACTATTGTGTGTAACTTTTCTCATGGGAGAGGATCTAATGATTGGTCACTACATTCTCTTGGTGTAGTGACGAATACATTCATGAGTAATGTCCTAAATCACTACTGTGCTTCAAATAATTGGTTATTTGGTATGCTATCTACTTAAATATTAATGGTTTAATTACATCTAGTAAAACAACTTTGCTCTATAATTTCATTATTTATTTTGTTCTCCTTTCCTGTAATTTAAATAATATTGTGGACTTTCCAATTCATGTTAACATAAAAGTGCAGACACAGCTATATTCCACACAGTCATTGGTTGCACACTCTAGTAAGCCATTTATAACTATTCCTAATTGGCCTCAGCATAAAAAGGTAACCTAAGTTACAGTATGGTGGCATCTACTGATTTATGGACATTAAATTTACCCTTATTTTATTCAATGTTTAAACAACTAATATAATTTTTAAAAATATATGTACAAATTATGCTCAGGCCAATCTTTGCTCTGAATACATCATTCGAGCAATGATTTATTTATTGTTTAAAGGGACACTAAAGTCAAATTAAACTTTAAAGATTCAGATAGAGTGTGATGTTTTATAAGACTTTTAAATTTACTTCCATTATCAAATTGTGCACATTATTTGTATATGTACACTTTTTTAGGCACCAGCTCCTACTGAGCATGTGCACAAGTTCATAGGGTATACTTATATAAGTCTGGGATTGGCCAATGGTTGTGTCACATGATACACGGGGCCGGCTAATGGAGAAAAAATAAATTTGTCAGAAAACAAATCTACTGCTTATTTGAAATTCAGAGTAAGTGTTATTGCGTTGTCTTTTTTTTATGCACATGTTAACTATGCAATTCTACTGTATTTAGTGGTCCTTTAACGTCCCTTTACTACTATAATCTAAGGTCATGTTATGAAGTTTTTGTAACTGACAATATTCAAAGTATCATATGTTTATAAAACACAACCTCATAATTGGCTATTTTGCAATAAGTAAAACAACTTTAAGAATATCTGAATTTTCGGTGTGGTTAAGATTCGTGCAGACATGATGTATGTATGTATTGGGTACTTGTAAAGCGCGGCTAATCACCCGTAAGGGTCTCAAGGCGCTGCTCATTTTATCGACCTCGGAAGGATGAAAGGCTGAGTAGACTTCTCCGGGGATCGAACCTGCAGGCTGCAACCCTTGGATTGCTATAGAGCTCAGTCACAGTGCCTTAGCATGCTGAGCTATCTGTCTGGCGGATCATGTCTGCCCGACATCGCTAAATGCCGACAGCATACGCTGTCGGCATTTAACATTACACAAGCATTTATAGTGAAATGCTTGTGCAATGCCGCCCCCTACAGATTCACGGCCAATCGGCCACTAGCAGGAGGTGTCAATCATCCCGATCATATCTTGCTGTTCGCCGCCTCAGAGGTGGCAGATAAGTTAAGGAGCAGCAGTCTTAAGACTGCTGCTTCTAAACTTATGTTTCTGGCGAGCCGAAGCTGCTGCATTCGCAGCATGTTAAATTGGCCCCCAAGTATTATTACCTTCTGAATATGGGCAAGATTACAAGTGGAGCGCAATCGATAGCACAGAGTGTGTTATCCTCAGTGCGATCTTGCTCTAAGAATAGTACGTAATCTGGTATTGCAAAAAGATTGCTAGTGAATCTTAACCAGGCTGACATTTTTTTATCACTATATTATATAGCACTATTATCACTTATATGTCAAGGGGTGACTTAAATATTGCGATCAAGCACAATACAAAAAAGTAACCAGAGCTCTGAGGTCACGGTAATCATTCTAGCATAAATCACGATTGCGCTCAGGTGTTCACATTTACTTTCAACTTGTAATACGAGCGCAATTTAGCTTGCATGCAAACGGACGCAAAAACCCAATATTGCTCGCACACAAACGATAGCGCTCCACACGTAATCTATATGTTTTACTACATTGTTTTTACTACATAAAATTAAATATTTTTTGAATATAATATTTTGAGTTTAAAGTCTCTTTAAAATGACACATTAAACGCCCCTTGCTTATATGTAAAAATTGCCCTTTTTCCCACACTCCCTACAGAGTCCATAAAGCCATAAATGTGTAACCTTGGTTTTTAAAATGCTGCACTTTCCCTACACCAGCTATTTCATTTTCTGCCATTACAGGCTGCACAATTATTTTTTGGGGCCTCTCTTTGGAACATGGAACAAACAATAATGTTTACACAAGACGTATTTAATGTCTTTTTAGAGGTTCAGTAAATACCTTGAGTTTTTTATATAAAATGTTTCGTTTTGCACAATAAAAAAAACTTTGTATTTTTATTATTTATTTTGTCACCTTTTTGTGTAATTTCGCTCTTAAAATGAAAGAATTTCTAATTCTCAGAACTTGAAATGCACCTGCTGACTTCTCATGGCTAACCCTGCTACATATCTGACCCTACTTGGATTTATCAGATAACAATTGCAAAACAATAAACTAACTATAACAGTTGCTAGCCTTGTTGTCTGTGGATTAAAGCAAAGATTGTCTCCCCCAAATAAGCCAAATAGTAGGTGGAGTTTGGCTATCGAAAAATAATTGCAGTAAAAAGGATGTTAATTTGTTTTAAAAACATCTAGACTTGATTTATATGATATTCTATAGTAACACAGCAGGATTAAAAGGTGTTTACTGTCCCGTCAAGTTGGGCAACCATTCGGCATATACCGTATGGTTATTTACGGCAGTTTTTTGACTCCCCTAAGCCAGGACTCGACGAACCCTGGAGCGGGGGAGCCACGGGCTCCTGGAATTTTATCCCTGGCTTCTAACTTTTAAGGTTGTTCTTAATATAGCTATATACAAATACCACTGTTTGGCTCCTAAGTGTATGTCTGGCTACTAAATATTCTTACTGGCTCCTAAAACAGATTTGTCGACCACTGCCGTAAGCAAAAGCAACTTTTTTCTAGCATATTTATTCCTGTATGCACCAATGAATAATAATATGCAACATTTCTACATATGTTTAATATTGCTTATAGGATTATTACTTTTTTTACAAAATAATATTTCTTTGTGTATTACACCGTAATAGCAAAATGTGATTTTCCATAAACAAATACATGTCGGCTGAAAAAAACTATATATAATAAGTAAGATGTCTTTTTCATTTTCTGATTATGAAAGAGGAACAATATTTTTCATGTTATGTTCTCTCTAAAGTACATTTTGATTGAGTTTTCTAAATATAACATTTTAAATGCTAAACATTTTGACATAAATTAAAGGGACATAATACTCATATGCTAAATCACTTGAAACTGATGCAGTATAACTGTAAAAAGCTGACAGGAAAATATCACCTGAGCATCTCTATGTAAAAAAGGAAGATATTTTACCTCACAATTTCCTCAGCTCAGCAGAGTAAGTTCTGTATAAAAAATTATACTCAGTTACGGCCCAGCTCCAGGTAAAAATAAATACATGAAGAAATGAACAGCAGCCAATCAGCATCAGCAGTGCTGAGGTCATGAACTCTTTTACTGTGATCTCATGAGATTTCACTTAACTATCATGACATTTCATAGTAAACTTCCTTAAACTGAATAGGGAAATAACATGAGAGTGCACAAGGCTCAATCCCTTAGCTGTCCTGGGACAGACATACTGATTTGCTGCTTAGAAATCCTTTACAATGGGATGTGGCTACTGAGGAACATTTGAGGTAAAATATCTTTCTTTTTTACATAGAGATGTTCAGATGATATTTTCTAGTCAGCTTTTTACAGCTATGCTGCATCACTTTCAAATGTTTCAACATTTGGGTATCATGGCCCTTTAAATATTCTTTTTTTTCCCCAGACATAAGTGAAATTGCAGAATAATTTGTTGGTTTTCCCTGAACTATTTAAGAAATCAGTGCACGGTGGTGAGAACTGCTTGTTAATAAATATGCAAAAAAAAACGAAAGAAAATCATTCATGGAAGTGAAACATTTACAGTATGAATCACTAATAGAATCAGTGCTAACAATAATTGTGAACATAGTCATTTCTTACCAGTATAATGAACACTTCATTCCTGTTCCATGTAACTTATGCAACCAGTTAGCCAAGGTCAATGGATAAAAAGCCTTTTGTGTGTCTATTTTTACTATGTCATTAGCACTAAAAAAAAACATAACCTGGTATGAGGTAGTTCCAAACTGAGATTTGTATCTCTAATTTATTAAAAGTAAAGTTAGAAAAATATTTATTTGAATTGTAAAAAGCCTCTTCAACCCTAATGTTGTTTCTGCAAAATTCACTGTTAAAGGGATAGCATACTGTAAAATGTTCTGTTTTATGGTCCATTTTACCAGCTGGAATTTATTCAGTTGTGTACAGAGAGCTCATTTACCTTTATTTTTTATTTGAAACAGCTGTTGTTGTCTGTTGAAACTGCCACTGAACATTGAAATACTGCTGTAATGAGTGCAAAAAAGACAATTAAGATCCATCAAAAGAAATTACACTCCCAATATGTGGGGGAGAGATAGTTTCTAAAGTGATAACATTCAATTGTTCTCAGAAACAAAATAATCAAGTTGTTGTGTTTATATATTGTGATAAGATAATAAGATCTGTTCACCCTGCAAACTCAGTCTATTTTAATGGGTTATGGTTTCAAAGAGTGAACACAGCTATTTTGTATGCAAAGAATAAACTAAAAGGAGTAATCTCCCATACATACATTTTTATACTTTGCTACTGGTACAACAAGTCATTCAAACACATTAAGGGGAAATACTTTTACAGTACACTTTCCCTTTAACGTTTAAGAGGATTTTTGTAAATATTTAATTTGATAAAGTTTTGAAAGGGATTTTGATCGACCACTATGTGTTTAACCCATATAAAGGGGTTAAACACTTAGTTAAAGTCAGTTCCAGAGCAGGAATGTAATACTACATTTAGTGAGCCAATTACTAGAAAACATGTGCATAGCCGCCAATCACCAGTTAGCTTCCATTGCTGCTTTGGATCTGACTTTAATAACCCATTGTAGGTTAACTATAAAATAATAAAGGTGGAGTATTTTCTTTTTGCACTTTTATGTCCCTTTATTTGTATCTTTTACATTTTATCCCTTCTTAAGAAACACTTTTTGCCAGATACATTAGAGTGAGTAATATGTAGCTTTTGTCAACATTTAGATAAAAAAGTCAAACTCTTATGGGTGTTTTTCTTGTGAAGAAAAGCAGATTCCTCCCTGGGCTTCTTCATAACAGTTTACAGAGACAGCTGAAAATTCCAGGATTCGGGGAATTACTCTGAAGCTGCTTGAACAGGTCTGTAGAAAGGAAGTTTAAAGAGTAAACAGGACGATTGGGTGATAACCAGGTAAAATGTGATTGAGGGGAGAGGGGGCCCTAGAAAAGGATCGCTTGGAGGGGGTGGGGAGGGGGTGCTGCATCACTACAGATTTTTTTTTTTAATTAGATAAAAGACATAAATTTATATAAACTGGGCACTGGCAGACAGCTGCCAGTACCTAAGATGGCAGACACCAGTTAGGGCTCCATTTATCATCCACAGGTGGACAGGGGCGTACATATTCTCCCCTGTCCACCCCAATTCTCATCTGTCGAGCAGCAATCCGCTGCTCACATTTACCATTGCACGCAAGTCCACAGGAGCGCTCGGGTGCAACCCTGCCCCTTGCTCACGCACAGCCAATCACACTCAGGCAGGAGCTGTCAATCTCCCCAGTCAGATAAGAGTGAAAGTATATTGCAAAGTTTTATACATTTATATATATATATATTCTCTCTAATCCTATATATATATATATATATATATATATATATATATATATATAATTTTATATTACCTTCTCAAAGTGTTAAATGTCCCTTTAATATATTTTCACCATGGTTTAAAAAAATAAAATAAAAAATACATTTATATGATTATGTATTATTACTTTAACCCTTTCACTACCGGGACTTCCAGACAAAAAACCAGAGCATTTTTAGCATTTTTGCTATCACTCCATTTAAAACAGAAATAGAGCCTCATTTTTGGTTTATTTACCTATCAAATATATATATATATATATATATATATATATATATATATACATATACATATATATATATACATATATATATATATATATATATATATATATATTAATATATTAAGTAGACAACCCAATGTATTGATCTAGGCACATTTTGGTATATTTCATGCCACCATTTCACCACCAAATGCCATCAAATAAAAAAATGTGTTACTTTTTTCACAAACTTTGGAGTTCTCACAGAAATAATTTACATACTGCTTGTGTAATCATGGCACAAATGTTTGTAAAAGTTTCTCTGGGATCCCCTTTGTTCAGAAATAGGAGACATATATGGCTTTGCCATTGCTTTTTTGAAAATTAGAAGGCTGCTAATTGCAGCTGCGCACCACACATCTGTTATTCCCGGCAGTGAAGGGGTTAATTAGGTAGCTTAAAAGGTTAATGTTAGCTTTAGTGTAGAGATTGGCCTCCTACCTGACACTCCCCACCCCCTGATCCATACCTGATCCCTCCCAAACAGCTCTCTTCCCTCCCCCACCCCCCACTGGTAATCCCCATCTTAGGTACTCGCAGACAGTCTGCCAGTATGAAAATATAATGCTTTTTTTTTATATATAAAATAATGCATTTTCTTTTTTATATGTATTTTCTGCAGTGTAGGATCCCCCTTATCCCCCAAACTCCCTGACCCCCCCCCCCCCCCCCCAAACAGCTCTCTAAACCTCCCCGCCAAAAAAACCCCAGAGGTATTGTTTGCAAAGTTTGAAGCATACTGCAATCCAAGAAAAAACTCCACAGTGCAAAGGAAACAGTTTTATGAGAGGAATCAGTGTGGAGGTGAATCTGTGTATGAATGGGTGACACAGCTCCGCTTGCTTGATAAAGACTGTGCTTTTTATGATGCGGGTGATATGATAAAAGACCTATTCTGGAGGAGTGGAGTCGGGACGCCGTCGGTGATGGCTGCTCCTCAGTAGAATTCCTGAGAGTGGTGCAAAGTAAGGCCACCATTCCGACATTAGAAACACTTGTTTTGGGCAAAATAGACCAGGAAAAGTCACCGGACACCTTGGGCTACAATTTGATACCACTCACAAGTAGATCCGCTTCTTGAAGTGGAAGCACTGGTTGCGGCCGGGTCCACAGACATATGTGAGGCGGCCTGGCTCACGTCATTGCAGTGTGACGGAAAGAATCTGATGGTAATCCGAAGAGTCAAATATAAGGCACAAAATTTGTTAAAACAGCATCAGATTTAAGAGGAACACGGATCAAGGAGGTATGTGATGCAAATGTTGAAAAGCATTTGTTAAAAGTCCCATAATAACCGGTCAGAGGATTGGATTTTCAGGCCCAGATAGTGTGACGCATCTGTACTATGAACCCCCACAGAGGCACGCTGGCATTAACTACTACACGGCTGGCTCTGAGACATGCCGCCTTAAATATTTACTACTACTAACTTAAGAAGAAGTGAATCATTTTAAATATTTCTAACATGAGAGCCTTGAAAACGATGAGATTAACATACTGTGCTACAGGTCTTTAATACATTCATTTAAACACAACTAAGAGGTATAAGCTCTTCAGTATTAAACTGAATAGATTTTGAAAATACATATGATCTAGGAACTTTAATAAGCTTTTCAAGATTACACTAAACTAATTTTGAAAATGCATGTGTCCCAGGACTTTTATTATGCAGTAATATGCGTCATATTTGAGCATGTAGACATAATTGTGCAAACAACATAAGAAAAAACTTCCCCACAATGACATAGAACACATTTCTTTTGATCTCCCAGAGACACTACACGCTACATACTATATCAAGAGCAACACACCATGGCCTCTAAAAGAAACCAGAAGCAGGACAAAGCAACTAAATCCAGCACTAGTGGAATTACTTCTTACTTCAAGAACACTGAGAGAACTAGGTTGATTGAGACTGCTCCTGAAACTCCATCAAACGTAAATATAAGGCTTTCTCCTTTACGAACATCTCTGCAGGATCTGAGCCTTTCTATAAACCAAGACACAGATGGTCCAAATACATTAAAAGCTATGGAGATACTGATAAACCAAGTTAAGACATGCATCAAAGATGAATGTGCAGACCTCAAGAAAGATATTACAGAATTGGGAAATCAAGTAGAATCTTTGGAAGAGATAGCGAAGAGATGACTTCAGAGATATTGTCTATGTCTAACAAAATTAGAAACCAAGAAAAACATATTGAAGACCTGGAAACTAAAATAGACAAAATAGAAAATAGAACAAGACAAAGCAAAATAAGAATAAAAGGAATCCCAGAATCCGTGCTCGGCCAACATCTCAGAAAATATCTTGATGGAATGTTCAGATTTCTACTAGACAAGGACCACCCGAGTGAATCTAGTATCTAGATGGAACGAGCCCATCACTCGCTAAAACCTAAGCCAACAGACAGCAACCCACCCAGGGATGTCATAATATGCTTCACAAAATTCCAAGAAAAGGAACTCATTCTCTAACAGTCTCGTAAAAAAACAACATTCCAATACCAAGGACATGGGATTAAAATATTTGCTGATCTCTCTTTCCGAACACTTCAAAAAAGAAGAGAATTTTCTTTCTTGACCCAACATCTAAGAAACCTTCAAATCCTGTACAGATGGGGCTTTCCTGTTCAGATTCAGGTTATGAAAAATTGTTTCAGAATAGACTGTTCTCATCCCTCGAACTACATCGCATTCTGCAATAAACTGGGAATTCCAATCCCTGAAAAGCCTCCAACTGACTTTCCAAACATATCCCCCTCTAATCCATCATCTAAAGCGGGTCTTCGGTCAAGAATCATGGAGTGAAGTAGTCCAAAAGACACCTGTCCGTCGAACATAACAAGTTGACACTTCCTCTTCTATACAAGACTCCTGATCATTCAAAAGCTTTTTCATATTTCTTGGACTTACAACTAAAACTTGAATGGACATCATGCTCATTCTCTCGTATCTGGCAAGGGCTTTTGATTAGATGAAGAGCTTAAGCTGGTAACTATGTCTGACAAATGTTGGTTATACTCCGTTTAATGTGTTTTCTTGCTCTCATTGATGTTCTGTCTAGTTAAGTTTTTGTTTATATACATGGTTATTTTATATAGTATTCTCATGTTGAATATCTCTTATACCGAACACGGTCGTGCCCTCACGACACACTTTAAAGAATTTATTTGCTCATTGGGTTCTTTTCACCAAACTCTTGCTCAAAAGGTAATCATTTTGCATTTCTTTTTAATGATTCAAGGTACAAATCTATATATTATTATTGTATTATCAAAAAAGTTTACAGATTTGCCCTTTCTTTGTGAATATACAAGTTGCCTTACTTACCACTAAAGTTTCCCCCAACTAGGTTAAAGTAAGCCTTATTTTGACTTCTTTAAACTCTATATTTTCCTTTCTTTCATTCCCCTCCTCACCTTCCTATTCTCTTAAGGTACTCACTTAATTTTTGACCCCTCTAATTTATCTGCTCCCCTTGACTACTACAATTAATAGATCTCATATTTTCCGGAGATTAATACTATTGTATCTCTAAAAAAAATCCCTCTAATACAACAGACAAAGATTTATAACTCTTCTCAACCCTATATCTGCAAATCATACAATATACAAATATGCTCCAACCCACACAAACCAGTAATCTACTAATAGCTACACAAAATGTAAATGGGTTTCTTTCTGCACAAAAATGTTCAATTGCCTTACACAATTTCTATAAAAAAAATGGGGATATTGTCTTCATTCAGGAGACACATTACAAAAAACGTCAAGAACCTAAATTGTTTACATACCATTATGACCAATATTACACTAGCTCTAATACTACGAGGAAAAATTGAGTTTGAATTTTAATTAAAAAGGGTATACCTTTTGAGCTACTGCACAATAAAAAAGACGAGGAAGATAGATTCCTTATCTTGGTGGGACTTTGTTTTGGTAGGTCTATAACTGGTTAATTTGTATGCTCCAAATAGACCACATTCCAAATTCTTCAGAACTGTGATGAATACAGTTATCGACATAGCTAAAGGCCCTATTTTCATCGCAGGCGATTTTAATTTCCCCATGAACCCTGAAGTTGACAAATCAATTGGGAAATCATATATTCCTTTACAACCATTCCGACAGTAGATATTTTGAGATTGACACGCACAACCACCAGGGACTTTACTTTCTTTTCACACCCACAGAAAACCTACACAAGACTGGATTATATCCTTTGTGATCAATCTTCACTACATTTACTGATAGACGTGAAAATATCACAGACTTCATGGTTGGACCACGCAATGGTGCTTGGCTCATTCACGTGGCCACAAAAAACAGGAGTCAGAAACTCATGGAAATTGAATGACATCATTTTTACTGACTCTTAATTAGAAACACACACAGACAAGCACTAGAACTAAATGCTAAATACTTTGCAGAAAAAAAGAAAACTGGAAAATTGATGGCCAGAGCTCTCAAGAAAAAACACTACAAAACATTTGTCAGAATCAGAAGCATCAAAAACCAAAATAGTGAGACCAAACACACATGTCTAGACATTGTAGAGCTGCAACAACTAATCGGCATAATCGATAATAATCGATTATGAAAATAGTTGTCAACAAATTTCATAATCGATTAGTTATCGGCCGAGTAATCGATTATGAAAATAATCGTTAGTTGCAGCCCTAAGACAATTCTAACTCCTTTTCAGACTATTATAGCAGATTATACCATATAGATAACAAGAATTCATGTAATAAACAGGAATTAATAGACAAATACCTCTCCCAAATAGATCTTCCAACCTTGACAGACCAAGACAGACCAGAATTAGAAGACCCGCTACAACTAAAAGAATTGCAAGATGTCATAAAACTTCTTCCCATCGGAAAAGCTCCTGGGCCTGATGGTTTCACCACTAAATTTTACAAGACCTTAAGGTAAAAAACTGAACCCCCATTTACTGACTCTATACCAAATCAATAGGACAGAATCCATAAACCAGGCAAAGACACAGAAAAAGCTTCCAATTATAGACCAATATCATTAATAAATATAGATGTAAAAATCTATGCAAAAATATTAGTAAATAGACTAAAACATTTCCTACCATATCTAGTACACCCTGACCAAGTTGGGTTCATCCCAAACCGGGAAGCAAAAGATAATACGACAAGACTACTACATCTACTACGTCATTCCTCACAAAACAAAATACCCCTGACCTTTTTATCCACCGACGCCGAGAAGGCAGTTGATAAGGTTTATTGGCAATTCTTATGGTCCACCTTAAAAAAATTTGGTCTCCCATCAGTTTTTATCACACAAATGAAAGCCCTTTACTCTCACCCACACTCTAAGGTGACAGTTAAAAATACAAACACACAACATTTCCCAATACTCAACGGAACCAGACAGGGATGCCCACATTCCCCACTCCTGTTTGCTCTTTCGGGTCGAGATTCTTGCTGCAAAAATCAGAGCGATCAAGGAAATACAAGGTATTTCACTGGGGGACTGCAACATTAAATGCCTTCTTTTTGCGGATGACATTCTTTTCACTCTAACAAACATAAAACAATCACTTCCACGGTTACTAGACGTTCTTTTTGAATATAAAAATTGCTCCAACTTCTCAATTAATATGGATAAGTCAATAATCATGCCATTGCACACAGACCAATCAGATTTCTTATTCATTACGGAAAATACAAACTTCCTTCTCTCGAGAACACTAAAATACTTAGGTTTAACCATCATGCCTTCTTTGCCCCAAACTTTAGAGACAAATTATTCAAAACCTAAACATAAAATTGAATATAGCTTAATTCATGGCTTAGAGCTAGACATCTTTTATGGTTTGGATGTATAAATGTTGTGAAGATGTCTATTCTACCAAAAATTCTATATCTCCTGCAAACTCTAGTGATCATACCTTCAATGTCATACATAACAAACTTACAGAAAACAATAAACAAGTTTATTTGGTCATACAGTAAGCCAAGAGTATCATGCTCCACACTATATCTTCCTAAGGAGAGGGGTGGATTAGGGCTACCTAATATATGAAATTAATACTGGTCCACACATCTCTCACAAATAATATCTTCATTTAACACACAGAACCCTAAAATGTGGGTCTCCCTAGAATCACAGATTTTAGGTAATGTACACCTAGGAATTTTCTGTATTACTCGAACAAATCGCTACGTCCATTATACGATCTTACCAACCCTCTTATTAGTGAAACACTTAAGGTTTGGGATAGGCTGATCCACCTTTTTAATCATATTGAGTGAATACTCTCCTCTTACACCACTAGTTAACTAAAATTTTTACCCTGGACTACAATCATACCTTCCATGATTAAGGGTAGCCTCTCATTCATACCAATTGATACACTCATTACAGAGGGAAATATTAAAACTCATTTAGACTTGCAGAATGAGATTGGCTCACCTTTCGATACCTGGTTCTCATACTTGCAAATAAGACACTTCATCCAAACCCACCCAAATAAAAAAACATATTAAGATTGCTCACTACATTTGAGAACATATGTTTGCTACCAAATACACCCAAACACCTCATAGCGAATACCAAATACCACTTATTAACACTTGCCCTACATTTAACATTCAATAGGAAAAAGAGCTTAACATACAAATCCCAGAATCAGATTGCAGAAAATGCTACTTATATACTAAAACATTCTCAATTTCAACAGCTATTGTTGAGACCATTTATAAGATTGTCTCTAGGTGGTATCTCACACCTTCATCAAGTTTATCCAGCGGTGTCTCCTGGATGTTGGAGACTATGTGGAGATTGAGGCATACTCTCTCACATTTGGTTTACCTGCCCCAAATTAAGTTCCTTTTGGCTGCAAGTTCAGCAGGTGTTCAACCAAAAACAAAATTTACAACTAATACTAAACTCTCAAATATTTTTGCTCAATATCCTCCCACAATTACAATGCCAATACCAATTATAATTACTACAAATCCTATTAAATAGTGCAAAGAGAATAATTCCTCGGTTATGGAAAAGTTCGCTTGTACCTCAAGCGAATATACCTCAATATCTCAATGGCTCAAGGAAGTAGAGTATACATTGTCACTGGAAGAAAGCTATCATAGTTCTTACAACAAATCTGATTATTTCCTTAACATTCTCCTATATTGGAAAGAGGAGCAGAACTAATTCCCTAATGTTCTTAGAAAAAAGCTTAGAGGTTAAAACTTTACATGTAGAAGGTTCATAAATAAACCAGGAAAGGAAATTTCTATGGCAGATACGCTGTCTATGGTGTTTCCAGAAGGACATGAAGCACGTGATGAACCTGAATTGGAAGAACAGGTACATACAGTACTAGTTAATATTCCAATAGCTGATGTACGGCTGGAAAAAATTAGACAAGATACCAAACAAGATAAGTATTAGAAAAACTAATTTGTGTCATGTGCAATGGCTGGCCAGAAAAAGGAAAGAAGCTTTCTCCTGAGTTGCAGGGATTCTGGCCTGTGAGAAATGAACTATCCTTTCATACGGCTATCATATTCATGGGTGAACGTATTCTTATTCCTAAATCACAGCAGGCTGAAGTACTGGAACAAATTCACCAGGGTCATTTGGGCATTACTCTGTGTAAGCGCAGAGCACGGGATGTGGTTTACTGGCCTAATTTGGACCTTGATATTGAGACACTTGTGAAGACATGTGAAACCTGCCAGACAGTTAAAAAAAAACAATGCAAAAGAACCTCTTACACCATGGAACACTCCTTCACGGGCATGGCAGAGACTGGCCACAGATATTTTTCATTTTGAGGACAACCACTATCTGATAGTAGCAGATTACTACAGCAAATTCTTTGAGCTAGTACAGCTAAAAAATCTAAAAGTATCTGCAATCATATGAGCTTTCAAAACAATGTTCTCGAGACATTGAGTGTGTCAAGAATTTGTGTCTGATAATGGCCTGCAATTCTCGAGTGCTGAATTCCAGTGCTTTCTACATGAATGGGGAGTCAGGCACAAACCGATAAGCCTGTATCATTCACAGGCCAATGAGAAGTATGTTTTGGCATAGCCAAATCCATTATCCGAAAAGCATAATCATCAGGGTAGGATGTGTACCTAAGCCTGTTAAACTATCGTGCAACACCCATAGAGGGTTTATGTTCACCTGCACAGCTGCTCATGGGTAGAGCACTGAGGACCACAGTGCCTATTGCACCACAGAAATTGCAGCCTCAGACTATCCCACAGGATCAGGTAACAGGTCAGAGGAACATGAACATGAAAAAGCAAAAACTGTATTTTGTCAAATTTACCAAGTTACTTCAACCACTCAGGGCAGGGCAAGCTGTGAGACGTAGACTTACTGGGGATACATGGGAACCTGCTCGAATTGTCAGTGAAGCTGTTTCACCAAGGTCATATGGAATCGAAACCAAGTGTGGACAGAAACTGAGACGCAACAGTCGTCATCTTCTGCAGCGGATACTTTACTGGGGGAACCAAGCAGCAATGACAATAAAGAACAAAGCAATGAATGCACAGAATTCCCTAACATGGATGTAAAGTCTACTGAGGACTTTGAGGAAAACATAAGTGTATCAGCTTGCGATAATGCTGAGAATGACTCTCAACTTGACACCGATTGTACTGCTAGTGAGCCAGCAGTTACTTTCTCTCGTTATGGTCGAGCTATTAAACCAAAAATATGGGAAGACTTTGTCTCATATTGAGTGTTTCATATTTGAAGGGGAAGATGTAATGATGTGTATGCTTTATGTTATATTTTAAGTTCAACAGTTTTGATTAGTTCACTCTGTGTATTATAAACAGTTAACATTTTTAAGTCATGTGATCGGAGGGGGTGGGCAGTTGTTGTTAAGATGGATGCTACTGAATAAAGTCTGTATTCTTGTTCTAGCTGCTTGCTGTTCACCAATACATTGTAAAAAACATTGCACGTTTCAGACGGTGACACACACAGTGATGGATGAGTTTTGCGGTACAGCTTTCAACACTGAAAAATTGTCCATTACGCTGGAATAGCCAGCAATGCATATTACGAGTTGTGGCGGAATAGCTATACCGCAAAGATTTTAACCCATAACGCAACATCCATTCCACACAAATTACCTTTGAGTGCGGGATTTTTCATAGCGCCATATTAAAGGTTGTGTGGTCCGGCTAAAATGCTTGCGTTACAGCCTATGCCAACACGTTCCATACCGCCATCTGAGAGCAGTAGTTATGGATTTTGTGTAACAAAAATGCTTCACAAAACTCATAACTAAAATGTTACAAAGTACACTAACACCCATAAACTACCTATTAACTCCTAAACCGGCTCCCTCCCGCATCGCAAACACTATATTAAGTTTTACAAAAAAAAAACAAATAACACTAAAGTGCGCTACTGCATATCCCCAAATATTGGTATTTAAAGACAACCCTCATATAACTATATCAGAAAAATACGTATTTCATATGATGTATTTAACATCAACTAGTATGACAATAATATCCTTTACAGATGATAAACAATGTACTTGGTGTTCAAGCAGGGCAGTTTATAAGTCCCCAATAGTCAGCATAATCAGAATTGCAGCTCCTCCAGTGAAAGTCCCATCACAGACTGTTCAAATAATCATTATAAAAACGAGAAAACAGAGAAGCCCAAAACACGCATCTGAGTGTAGACAAATAGATGAAATTTATTAAATAGCCCCTTTCAAGAGTGCTACTTACAGGATAAAAACATGCTATGCTGCTTGCTTCGGCGTCTGACGTGTCACTGGCCCGCCTCCTTTTTGTTCCTCCCAGCTGATTCAATTGTCAGAATGTTAAGCACGCTGTTTATCTGTCAATTTCTCTGACGTCTTCAGTGTATGGGATTCACCACTCCAAAGCAGTAATATGGGAAGCGAGGCTGTATACAATCAGTTTGTGTGCCACAGCAAAGCGTTGATAACAGTGAATAATAACAAATTTTAAATAAAACTCGGTTTCTCAGCTCACCCGACTGCTCACATAATTGTGAGTTTGGTAGCCTCACTGAAACCCTTTATAAAAAGGCTAAAAACTCAACGTACGTTTCGTGTCTGACTTGACACTTTTTCAAGAGAATGCAGCCTTATGGGAAAAGCTCCTTAAATAGGTTGGATGCTACACACATGATGAATTAACCCATTTGTTCCCTGGTTTAAACATTTTTGCATTTTTACATTTTTGCATATGAGGATTTTAAACTGTTCCATTATTTATAAAACCCAAATCAATGTATATATTAATACAATACATACAAAATATATATATATATAAAAACATTATAAATTTTACCAAAAAAATAAAGAAAAAAAGGCCATTTTAAGACTTTCGCATTATAAGTTTGAAGGTGCGGCAATTGCTCTCTGTGTTTAAATCGAGTATTTTTATCATAGTAAAATGTAATCATTTAGAACTATATTTATTAAACCTAGAAGGTGTACTAATAAGTGATATATAGTGTCCTTAGAAATTGGGGATATATTATATATATTTTGTACCTATACTCCATAGACTGACTTTAGAATGACCTCACCAGGGGCAGAAAGTATGATTAACACTCCAATAGAGATTAATAAATTTGGAGATAATAATAGGAGGTGCACAAGACAGCGTGCATTTAACCTGTTGAATGAAAACAATATTTCATCAGAATTGGATAACCCTATTAGTTTGTTTAGAGATTTATAGAAGTTATTAGAAAAAGATGCCAAGGAATGGCAAGATTTGGTATTACTAGATAATTATGTACTTCATGATGTGATACCCAGGGGTTTAAGGATCTTTAAATTCCCAGCTTTTGAACTGGATGAAATAGAGTTCCAAACAGAATGGGAGCAGGCTTTACACAAATGCTCCATGACTCTAATTAAGATACTAATTAAGTATAGGGATTAGGGAATTCAAATTGGAGAATCTGAAAGGAGAAATAGATAAAATAGTAGATAAAATACAGCCATACCAAATGATAGAAAAATGGAAAGAATTTAATGAAAATATCCAAACTAAAATTAACAACTATTCCAAAGATTTAGAGATTAATAAAATGAAAAACTAAAAAGAGATCTGGAAGATTTCAAACAAGATAAAGTATACACTTATAAAGAACAAAAGGGAAACAAAAGGGAAAAACAATAAATGAAATACAAGAACAGGACAATAACCCCGCTCCCCCTAATGTTGGAGATAAGAGTAATAAAAATAATAAGATCTCAGAAAAAAACAATAAGAAGAATGTCTTTAATAGTTCCAATAGCACAAAACATGTAAAGGGTTATCAACCAGTGAGTACACCTACACACATAAGGAACAAAGAAAACAAGCAAAAACTAATAATAGGAATTATTACAATGAAAATACTAATGTAGAATATGCACACCATATGCCATATATATATAGAATACCTAGGGAAGAACATTTCTATTCTCCAAGGTGGAATCAAGAGGGAGCAAAACCCAAAACAAGGAATAACTGGTCAAATCAGGTTAAGAAACCATATATTTCTAAACAGGATAATACAGGTAGTGGGCATTTTTTAAGGACACCACCTTGGCGTCAGCTGAGGGAAAACCATCTAGGAGAAATAGGAAATATAAGAAAGCCAAAAAGAATTTTAGACACTACAGGGGAACAAGAGGAGGAAGAAAACAGAGGAAAAAGAAACAAAAACGGGTGGCATTAGAAAAAGGTTTAAAATGTATTTTCAACCTCTCTGATAAAACTTTCACAGATATAGAGATTGGATTACTTTCAAAGGGTCTAAATTTTGCTCCCACATGTCCTCCAAATCAATTTGAATTATTTATAGATGTACAAAAATTTATAAGAAAAATAACTCTCAAGAGGTATTATGAAAATAGCAACTCTAAAAAGGGGGAATTAAACAATATTATGGACCAAAACGTACAAATAAATCCTTTGTCTAACACTAATTTATGTGAAACAAATCCTCAAGAAACAGTGCGGGAAGATTTATTGGATCTATCCCTGCACGAGGAATCTGTATATATGTCCCGCCATTGTCCCCTAAAAAGGAAATATATCTTCTTTCCACAAAATGCACAAAGTGAATATATCAAAACTTTTAATAAACTGGTGTGTGAGGATCTATATAGAATGTTCAGCATAAATGGACATTTTAATGACAATCTCTCCTATTCAGAAAGGCTAGCTCTAAAAAATCTTATGAAAGATACTGAAATAGTGTATAGGGCAGCGGACAAAGGGGGGGGGGTATTGTTGTCCAAAATAAGCAGGACTATCTTAAGGAGGCATATCATTTATTGGGGGATACTGACACGTATAAACTATTGACCTACAATCCTACTAACGTGTATAAAGAGGAACTTTGGGAGTTGTTGATAACAGCGAAACAAAATGGTGTTCTCAATCAGGAAGAGTTTAAATATGTACAGGAAATTTTTCCTAAAATAGCCTGTTTTTATCACCTCCCGAAGATTCACAAGAATCCCACCCAACCTCCGGCAAGACCCATAGTATCAGGCATTGGGTCTATTTGTGACAACTTGTCCAAATATATAGACTATTTCCTTCAACCTTTAGTGAAAAACACTAGAGCTTATCTTAAAGACACCTTAGATGTCATAAATAAATATGAAGGAATTCAGTGGAAACAGAATTATCATTGGGTAACATGCGATGTATCCACTTTGTATACCAGCATCCCCCATGAGAAAGGAACATTGGTTATTAGAGAAGAGTGTTCCAATAGGGAATTGGAGGAAATACAGGTAGAATTCATAGTGAGTTGTATTCATCTTATACTAACCCACAATTGTTTTCTGTTTGAGGGGAATTTCTATAAACAAATCCAGGGCACAGCGATGGGGACAACTTTTGCCCCATCGTATGCAAATCTTTTTATGTCCAATTTTGAAAATAAAAAGATTTGGACCAACAATCCTTTCTCAGAAAATATAGTACAGTACCATCGCTTTATAAATGATATTATAATAATTTGGCAGGGAGATTCTAATGATATTGATACGTTTCTAAAGTATATGAATACTAACTCATACAATCTCAAGTTTACTCACTCTTCCTCACAAGATAAAATTGATTTTTTGAATCTCACACTATTTAATGATAAAGAAAATAACAAGGTAGCAGTAAAAAATTTTAGGAAAAGTACTGACAGAAATGGTCTACTAAATGCTCACAGTGGACATTTAAAAAAGTGGAAGGATAATATCCCGCTGGGGCAGTACCAACGTATAAGACGTAAACTACAAAATTAAAGGTAGATGAAATGGATAGAAAATCCTTAATTACGCAACCAAAGACACAAGATATAAAGGGGCCAAGAGAAAGAAATAAAAATGATAATCCAAAATGTATAATTAAATTTAACAGGGAACATCAGAATATCAGAAACATTATCAAAAAACATTGGCAAGTACTCAGACTAGATCCTGTTCTAAAATCTTGTTTAGGTGAAAATACAGATATTTTATTAAGGAAAAATAGAGACCTTAAAAATATGCTGGCTCCAACAAAGTTAAGAGGGGGGAGAGAAAAAGACACTAATTTAGCACAAAGAGATAAAACAAATAATGGTACCTTTAAGTGTAAAACAAAAAAATGTGTAATGTGCCCCCACCTCAAACCAGGAAATAACGTGTTCTTTAGTTCTGATAACTCTAAAAAATTTAAGGTCAATAGTAGATGTACTTGTTTAAGTACATATGTTGTGTATCAACTAAAATGCAAATGCAATTTTATTTATATAGGGCGCACGAAAAGAAAGGTCAAATACAGGTTTAAAGAACATTTGACAAATATAGAGAAGAATTTAGAGACTCACAGTGTACCTGTACATTTTAAAATCGCTCACAACAATGATATAAAAGATTTAGAAATTAAAATAATTGAGTGGATACCTCCTAATATGTGGGACACTAACAGACTGCTAAAACTCAGGCAGAGGGAGACGTTCTGGATAAAAGAATTACACCTAGATTTAGAGTTCCAGATATCCAGATATTTTATTTAGGAAAAATAGAGACCTTAAAAATATGCTGGCTCCAACAAAGTTAAGAGGGGTGAGAGAAAAAGACACTAATTTAGCACAAAGAGATAAAACAAATAATGGTACCTTTAAGTGTAAAACAAAAAATTGTGTAATGTGCCCCCACCTCAAACCAAGAAATAACGTGTTCTTTAGTTCTGATAACTCTAAAAAATTTAAGGTCAATAGTAGATGTACTTGTTTACGTACATATGTTGTGTATCAACTAAAATGCAAATGCAATTTTATTTATATAGGCCGCACGAAAAGAAAGGTCAAATACAGGTTTAAAGAACATTTGACAAATATAGAGAAGAATTTAGAGACTCACAGTGTACCTGTACATTTTAAAATCGCTCACAACAATGATATAAAAGATTTAGAAATTAAAATAATTGAGTGGATGCCTCCTAATATGTGGGACACTAACAGACTGCTAAAACTCAGGCAGAGGGAGACGTTCTTGATAAAAGAATTACACCTATATTTAGAGTTCTGCGTTAGCCGTCAAAACCAGCGTTAGGGGGTCCTAACGCTGGTTTTGGCCACCCGCTGGTATTTAGAGTCAGTCAGGAAAGGGTCTAACGCTCACTTTCCAGCCGCAACTTTTCCATACCGCAGATCCCCCTACGCCAATTGCGTATCCTATCTTTTCAATGGGATCTTTCTAACGCTGGTATTTAGAATCTTGGCTGAAGTGAGCGTTAGAAATCTAACGACAAGACTCCAGGAGCAGAGAAAAGCCAGGAGTTAAGAGCTTTCTGGGCTAACGCTGGCATTTAGAGTTGCAGTGGCGGTAAATATGCCTGTACGCTCCCTTTTTGGAGCCTAACGCTGCCCTTCTGTGAACTCTAAATACCAGCGGTATTTAAAAGGTGCGGGGGAAAAAAACACGCGTAGCTAACGCACCCCTTTGGCCGCAGAACTCTAAATCTAGCCGTTAGATTGTTTACAACCAAAAGGGTTAAATGTAGATTTAGACATTCAATCATTTTTAATATAATTGAACTTCCAATATAACCTCTTTTTAAATCTGAAGATGTGTATATTTTCTATAAAACAGTTGTTCATTTTAACTGAAATATATACAGGTTATTTAGGGTATGAAATAGTGCACCTGTGTTAAGTATTAAAATACTAGGCAAGCGTAATAATAGGTATTCTAGCGAAATTGTTCAGTTTAACTAGTTTAATATTTTAAAATGCGAAAGTCTTAAAATGGCCTTTTTTTCTTTCTTTTTTTGGTAATATTTATAATGTTTTTATATATATATATTTTGTATGTATCGTATTAATATATACATTGATTTGGGTTTTATAAATAATGGAACAGTTTAAAATCCTCATATGCAAAAATGTAAAAATGCAAAAATGTTTAAACCAGGGAACAAATGGGTTAATTCATCATGTGTGTAGCATCCAACCTATTTAAGGAGCTTTTCCCATAAGGCTGCATTCTCTTGAAAAAGTGTCAAGTCAGACACGAAACGTACGTTGAGTTTTTAGCCTTTTTATAAAGGGTTTCAGTGAGGCTACCAAACTCACAATTATGTGAGCAGTCGGGTGAGCTGAGAAACCGAGTTTTATTTAAAATGTGTTATTATTCACTGTTATCAACGCTTTGCTGTGGCACACAAACTGATTGTATACAGCCTGGCTTCCCATATTACTGCTTTGGAGTGGTGAATCCTATACACTGAAGACGTCAGAGAAATTGACAGATAAACAGCGTGCTTAACATTCTGACGATTGAATCAGCTGGGAGGAACAAAAAGGAAGCGGGCCAGTGACACGTCAGACGCCGAAGCAAGCAGCATAGTTCATGTTTTTATCCTGTAAGTAGCACTCTTGAAAGGGGCTATGTAATAAATTTCATCTATTTGTCTACACTCAGATGCGTGTTTTACGCTTCTCTGTTTTCTCGTTTTTATAGTGACTATATTAAATTTATTAACCCCATATCTGCCGCCAATCCACATCACGACTATTAAATAAACCTATTAACCCCTAATCAGGCAATAGGATTTCAGTTGCTCTCATATTATTGGCTGTTTTGAACAGTCAATAGGATTTCAGAAGCTCTCATCCTATTTGCTGATTTAAATTTGAAGAATCAAATCAGCCAATAGGAATGCAATGTAGCCATTTCGAAACAGCTATCTTGCATTTAACTTCAGTGAACAGCGGTGACCGTATGAAGAGGACGCTCCGCGCATGATGTCTTCCAGAATAGCTCCGCTCCGCGCCACAGGGATGAAGATAGAAGACGTCCCAGAGATGGATGAAGGTGTCGCTGCCTGGATGAAGACTTCTCGCTATATACAGATGGATGTCCGGACTTCAGGAACCGTGAGATTTTATGGGGTTAGTGTTAGGGTTTTTTTTTTTTTTTTCATTTTTTGGGGTGTTTTTTTTTAGATTAGGGCTTTGGGCAATTGTAAAAGAGCTGAATACCCTTTTAGAGTTAGATTTTTTATTTTGGAGGTTGGTCGGGTGGGGGGGGTTACTTTTTTTAGGGGGGACTTAGTCATTTTTTTAATGTAAAAGAGCTGTTTAACTTAAATCAATGCCATATAAAACACCCTTAAGGGCTATTGGTAGTTTATTATAGGTTAGGGGGTGTTTTTATTTTGGGGGGGCTTTTTTATTTTTATAGGGCTATTATAGGTGTAATTGTTTTTATTTTTGATCATTTTGTTTATTAATTTAGTGTTTATTATTTTTTGTATTTTTAGATTTTTTATTTTTTTTCGTAGTGTTAGGTTTTTTTAAATTTGTCATTTAGATTTTTTAATTGGTAGTTTTTTTTATTTTATTAGAATAGTTATGTTAGGTTAATTTATAGTTTAAACTTAATTTTTTTTTCACAGGTAAGTTTTTATTTATTTTAAGATAGTTATATTGTAGTTTTAATTTAAAGAGGGTGTTAGGTTTAGGGGTTAATAGTTTAATTTAGTGTTTTGCGTTGTGGGGGGCCGGCGGTTTAGCGGTTAATAAATTTATTAGTGTCAGCGATGTCGGGGAGAGGCGAAATAGGGGTTAATCATTTTTATTAGTGTCGATGATGTCGGGGAGCGACGGAATAGGGGTTATAAATTTGTATTAGTGTCGGTGAAGTCGGGAAGCGGTGGAATAGGGGTTAATAATTTTTATCAGTGTAGGCTATGTCGGGGAGCGGCAGATTAGGGGTTAATAACTTTTATTAGTGTCGGCGATGTCAGGGAGCGGCGGAATAGGGGTGCTTAGACTTAGGATTTATGTTAGGGTGTTAGGTTTAAACGTAATTTTCTTTTCCCCATAGACATCAATGGGGTTGTGTTACGGCAATCTCCATTCCGCGATCGCAGGTGTTAGTTTTTTTTCTAAAACTCTCTCCCCATTGATGTCTATGGGGGAAAGTGTGCACGAGCACGTAAACTCAGCCCTTGGCTTTTGTGCGGTATGGAGCTGAACACACCATAACGCACAGCACAAGGAGGCTTTTTAGTAACTCGTAATGGCAGCGCTATGGAGAGTGCAATAACGCAACATTTTTGGCGTTAGTTTCACACCCTGTTTAGCGCAAAACTTGTAATCTAGGTGTATGTGGGTATTTAACGTTTTCAATGTGTTTCACATTTTTAAATACTAGTTGTAAAGAGCATTTTGACCCTGTACGTACGCCATGGAGAGTGAGATGTAAATTTGAGTCCATTAATGACAGCATAAGACAAGTCATGACCGGCTCAGTGTACACAGTGTGCAAATGATTATTTTATGTCTCATATTGACTTTAATGGAGGATAAAAACAACCTTCCACTTCCGTATGTTGGTGAGTACAAAATGAAAATCTGACAGCTCTGTAACCTGGCTGTAAGATGGTCAAATATGAATAATACCAGCAATGTAGATTTTGCCTTTGAATGCCCTCTTGGGAATTCATGCCATATGTTTGCCAACCCTATCATAGCCCATGCCCCAAACATGCTTAGAATCCCCTGAATTTAACACTACGGAATCTGTAAGCACTCTACAAATAACTGCTATTAATGACAATAATAATAATGATTATAATAGCCCAGCTTTTACAATTACTATACAAGAACTCATGGCATGCGTGTGAATATTTTTGCATATATACAACACTATTAGAAGTAGATTTTGGAACAAAAAATGACCTCAACATAAAATAACATTTATATATTTAATCTTGTTTTTTTGTTGTTTTTGCAGTAACATACATATTACAATACTACTTTCCTCTCTTTAGAATTGTCATTGTAATGTGATATTTCCCTTGACAGTTATTTTGCAAACAAATTTACTGAGATATAATATGCAGTAATATATCCAAGACATAGTTATGTGAAATAAGACACTTATTCTGTCTTTTATTCAAAGGCATTTTGTTTTATTATACATGGATATAAGGTTTCTTAGAATAAAACATTGCCTAATTTTGTAACAATTCCTGAAAATGAGAAAAATTGGCATTTCCAACCCATTTGATATTGTTGTGAAAAATAAAGAAATGTATTCAACATGTGTGATTTATTAGCTTCCTTTTGTATGGCCTTTATATTAACCCAACTGTTTGAATTAGATAAGCCACCTAAATTAAAGGAACAGTAAACACTGATATTCTTATATACAATGTTTAGTTTTGCACATTGAAACAACTTTGCTGTATATTTTCATTATTTATTTTGCCCACTTTTAATGTAATTTAGATCTGAAAATTGTGCTAGAATATAACATTGCACGATTAAACACTCGTGCAATCCCGCCCCCTGCTCTCGCACAACCAATTAGATTGTCATTCATCCCAGACAAATTAATTCAGGATGTTTGCCTTCTGCAAATTATGAGCCTGAACCAGGACAGCCACTCACAAATGAGGGACAGAGGATATATTTTCATTTGCATGGAATGAACTCAATTAAAGAGACTATAAACCTGTTGAGATTTTTATATAAAATGTTTAGTTATGAATAATAAAACAACTTCTCAGTGTATCTTTATTATTTATTTTGCCCCATTTTCATGTATTTTAGCTCTGAAAATTGAGTAATTTCTAAGTTGAAATGTACCCTGCTGACTTATCGTGGCTAACCTGCTACATATCTGTCTCTAATTGGCTCAGATAACAACCGCACAACAATTCACTTTATACTAACGTATTGTCTGTGGACTAAATCCCAGATTGGCTTCTTCAAATAAGGAAAATGGTGAGTGGAGTTTGGCTACTGTAAAATAATTGCAGTAAAAAGGATGTATATGTGATTAAAATGTGAAGACTTAGCTGTAACAATGATGACTGCCTAATCTGATTGTAGAGCATTTTATTTTTGCACTGTTGCTTGCAAACAAAGGCTCAGATTACAAGTGGGGAGCTATTGATAGCACAGGGGGCATATCCATATGTGGATCCTGCACTAAGAATAGCTCACAAGTCACAATCAGATATTATAAGTCCATGGAACAAAATAATTATCACAGAATGGTTGCGAGGCTCACAAGTTTCTTACTGCACCTATACTTTCTATGTACATAGTCACCGCACTAAACATGATTAAAATGATATGTTAAGTTTTGTGTTCAGTTTAGTGCACCTTCATGTATCGCTCCAGGGAAAGCCAGGAGTTTTGTAGCACACCCTATAGAAGTCTATTAGTTTGGGACTTAAAGGGATACTAAACCCAATTTTTTTTCTTTTATGATTCAGATAGAGCATGCAATTTCTTTCATATAATTGGCAAGTGTCCATGAGCTAGTGACATATGGGATATACAATCCTACCAGGAGGGGCAAAGTTTCCCAAACCTCAAAATGCCTATAAATACACCCCTCACTACACCACAATTCAGTTTTACAAACTTTGCCTCCTATGGAGGTGGTGATGTAAAGTTTGTGCTAAGATTTCTACGTTGATATGCGCTTCTCAGCCTTGTTGAAGCCCGATTCCTCTCAGAGTACAGCGAATGTCAGAGGGACGTGAAGGGAGTATCACTTATTGAATACGATGATTTCCCTAACGGGGGTCTATTTCATAGGTTCTCTGTTATCAGTCGTAGAGATGCATCTCCTACCTCCCTTTTCAGATCGATGATATACTCTCAATTTACCATTACCTCTACTGATAACTGTTTTAGTACTGGTTTGGCTATCTGCTATATATGGATGGGTGTCTTTTGGTAAGTATGTTTTTTATTACTTAAGACACCTCAGCTATGGTTTGGCATTTTATGCATTTATATAAAGTTCTAAATATATGTATTGTACTTATATTTGCCATGAGTCAGGTTCATGTATTTCCTTCTGCAGACTGTCAGTTTCATATTTGGGGAATATAAACATTTTTTTAAAGAAATGTATTTCTTACCTGGGGTTTAGTCTTTTTTTCAATTGACTACTTCTTGCAAATTGCGTCAAATGCTAAACTTTATTGCGTCATTCTTGGCGCGAAAATATTTTTGGCGCAAAAAATATGTCTATGACGCAACTTCGTCATTTCCGGTGTCATACTTGACGCCGAGACCTTTCACACGGTTGCGTCATTAGTGACGCGAGTGTGTCATTTCCGGTCATTTTGGCGCCAAAAAAAGTTTGTTTCGTTGTGCGTCATACTTGGCGCCAAACTTTTTCATTATTTCAATACCCCATTGATGTTTGCCTCTTGCCTCTTCTCTATCAGAGGGCTATGCTATTTGCATTTTTTCCCATTCCTGAAACTGTCATATAAGGAAATAGATAATTTTGCTTTATATGTTGTTTTTTCTCTTACATTTTGCAAGATCTCTCAATCTGATCCTGCCTCAGAAGTTTCTGCTGGAACATTGCTGCCTGACATCGGTTCTACCAAAGCTAAGTGCATTTGTTGTAAAATTGTAGAAATTATTTCGCCGAATGTCATTTGTAATAGTTGTCATGATAAACTTTTACATGCAGATAGTGTATCCATCAGTAATAGTACATTGCCAGTTGCAGTTCCTTCAACTTCTAATGTGCATGATATACCTGTAAATTTTAAATAATTTGTTTCTGATTCTATCCTGAAGGCTTTGTCTGCATTTCCACCTTCTAATAAACGTAAAAGGTCTTTTAAAACTTCTCATTTAGTTGATGAAATTTCAAATGACCAACAATATAATAATTTATCCTCTTCTGATGAGGATCTATCTGATACAGAAGATCCTTCCTCAGACATTGACACTGACAAATCTACTTATTTATTTAAAATAGAGTATATGCGTTCTTTATTAAAAGAAGTATTAATTACTTTGGATATTGAGGTAACCAGTCCTATTGACATTCAGTTTAATAAACGTTTAAATGCTGTTTTTAAACCACCTGTGGTTTCTCCAGGGGTTTTTCCCATTCCTGACTGAGGCTATTTATGATATGATTTCTAAGGAATGGAATAAGCCAGGTACTTCTTTTATTCCTTCTTCAAGGTTTAAAAAATGGTATCCTTTACCAGCAAAATCTATAGAGTTTTGGGGCAAAATCCCCAAAGTTGATGGGGCTATTTCTACTCTTGCTAAACGTACCACTATTCCTATGGAAGATAGTACTTCCTTTAAGAATCCTTTAGATAGGAAGCTTGAATCTTATCTAAGGAAGGCCTATTTATATTCAGGTCATCTTCTCAGACCTGCAATTTCTTTGGCTGATGTTGCGGCTGCATCAACTTTCTGGTTGGAGAATTTAGCGCAACAGGAATTGGATTCTGACTTATCTAGCATTATTCGCTTACTGCAATATGCTAATCATTTTATTTGTGATGCCATTTTTTATATTATCAAAATTGATGTTAGATTCATGTCTTTAGCTATATTAGCTAGAAGAGCTTTGTGGCTTAAATCTTGGAATGCTGATATGACATCTAAATCTAGATTACTATCTCTTTCTTTCCAAGGTAATAATTTATTTGGTTCTCCGTTGGATTCTATTATTTCAACTGTCACTGGGGGAAAGGGAGTTTTTCTGCCTCAGGATAAAAAACCTAAGGGTAAATCTAAGGCTTCTAACCGTTTTCGTTCCTTTCGTCAGAATAAGGAACAAAAACTCAATCCTCCCCCCAAGGAATCTGCTTCCAATTGGAAGCCTTCCTCAAATTGAAATAAATCCAAGCCATTTAGGAAACCAAAGTCAGCCCCTAAGTCCGCATGAAGGTGCAGCCCTCATTCCAGCTCAGCTGGTAGGGGGCAGATTAAGGTTTTTCAAGGATATTTGGATAAAATCTGTCCAAAATCAATGGATTCAGAGCATTATCTCTCAAGGGTATCAAATAGGATTCAGACTAAGACCTCCTGTGAGAAGATTTTTTCTCTCACATATCCCAGCAAATCCAGTAAAAGCTCAGGCTTTCCTGAAGTGTGTTACAGATCTGGAGTCTTCAGGGGTAATCATGCCAGTTCCTCTTCAGGAACAAGGTTTGGGGTTTTATTCAAATCTATTCATTGTTCCAAAGAAGGAAAATTTATTCAGACCAGTTCTCGATCTGAAAATTTTGAATCGTTATGTAAGAGTACCAACTTTCAAGATGGTGACTATAAGGACTATTCTGCCTTTTGTTCAGCAAGGACATTATGGCCTCTAGTTATCAAGCCGTCAACCTCAAATACGCTGGAATTCCGCAGCATATTTGTGGCGAGGCTGATTCGCCTTAGTTATCAAAGGCTAGACACTGGCAAAAGTAGAATTTTGTGACGTAAGCTTCGATCTGCCGGACTCAGTCCGACACAGATCGATTCTTACGTCACTCCAGATGTTCCGCACACAAGTGCGGCACAATCTGACTACTTTTGCTAGTTATCAAAAAACTAGCAGGTACGCTCGGCACTTTTCCGGCCCAGCGTACCTGGTTTTCAAACCGCCGCCCTGGAGGTGGCGGATCCCATAGGAATCAATGGGAGTCTGACCATAGCGAAAGTTCATGTTCACTGCTGCCAGACATCCCATTGATTCCTATGGGAGCTGTCTACACCTAACACCCTAACATGTACCCCAAGTCCAAACACCCCTAATCTGCCCCCCCTACACCGCCGCAACTAAATAAAGTTATTACCCCCTAAACCGCCGCTCCCGGAGCCCACCGCAAGCTATAATAAATATGTTAACCCCTAATCCGCCTCTCCCGGAGCCCACCGCCACTCCTGTAAAATTCCTAGAATTTTACAGTTTCTTCAGGATGGTTTGGATAAGGGTTTGTCTGCAAGTTCCTTGAAAGGACAAATCTCCGCTCTTTCTGTTTTATTTCACAGAAAGATTGCTATACTTCCTGATATACACTGTTTTGTACAGGCTTTAGTTCGTATTAAGCCTGTTATTAAATCAATTTCTCCTCCTTGGAGTCTTAATTTGGTTCTGAAGGCTTTACAGGCTCCTCCATTTGAACCTATGCATTCTTTGGACATTAAACTACTTTCTTGGAAAGTGTTGTTCCTTTTGGCCATCTCTTCTGCTAGAAGAGTTTCTGAGTTATCTGATCTTTCTTGTGAGTCTCCTTTTCTGATTTTTCATCAGGATAAAGCAATTTTGCAGACTTCTTTTCAATTTTTACCTAAGGTTGTGAATTCTAACAACATTAGTAGAGAAATTGTTGTCCCTTCCTTGTGTCCTAATCCTAAGAATTCTTTGGAAAGATCCTTACATTCTTTGGATGTGGTAAGAGCTTTGAAATATTATGTGGAAGCTACTAAAGATTTCAGGATGACTTCCAGTCTATTTGTTTTATTTTCTGGTCCTAGGAAAGGTCAGAAGGCTTCTGCTATTTCCTTGGCTTCTTGGTTGAAACTTTTGATTCATCAAGCTTATTTGGAGTCGGGTCAGGCCCCGCCTCAGAGAATTACAGCTCATTCTACTAGATCAGTCTCCACTTCGTGGGCTTTTAAGAATGAAGCTTCAGTTGATCAGATTTGCAAAGCGGCAACTTGGTCCTCTTTGCATACATTTACTAAATTCTACCGTTTTGATGTATTTGCTTCCTCAGAAGCAATTCTTGGTAGAAAAGTTTTCAGGCAGCTGTTTCAGTTTGATTCTTCTGCTTTTGATTTAAGTTTTTTTTCTTTCAAAAATAAAAATAAACTTATTTTTTTGGGTTGTGGACTAATTTTTTCAGCGGAATATGGCTGTTTTTATTTTATTCCCTCCCGCTCTAGTGACTCTTGAGTGGAGATCCACATCTTGGGTATTGCTATCCCATATGTCACTAGCTCATGGACTCTTGCCAATTACATGAAAGAAAACATAATTTATGTAAGAACTTACCTGATAAATTAATTTCTTTCATATTGGCAAGAGTCCATGAGGCCCACCCTTTTTATGGTGGTTATGATTTTTTGTATAAAGCACACTTATTTCCACATTTCCTTTGTTGATGCTTTCTACTCCTTTCTTTATCATCCCCACTGCTTGGCTATGCGTTAAACTGAATTGTGGGTGTGGTGAGGGGTGTATTTATAGGCATTTTGAGGTTTGGGAAACTTTGCCCCTCCTGGTAGGATTGTATATCCCATGTGTCACTAGCTCATGGATTCTTGCCAATATGGAAGAAATGAATTTATCAGGTAAGTTCTTACATAAATTATGTTTTTAAGTAACTTTCTTATTTACTCCTATTATCAATTTTTCTTCATTCTCTTGGTATCTTTATTTGCAAAAGCAGGAATGAAAGCTTAGGAGCCAGCCCCTTTTTGGTTCAGCACCCTGGATAGCGCTTGCTGATTGGATGCTATATTTAGCCACTAATCAGCAAGCGGTACACAGGTGCTGAACCTAAAATGAGTCGAAGTGCTAAGTCAAAGGTTGCGCTAAGCCAAAGATCAAACAATGAAGTTCTTCACTAACGTTTAAACATAAGCAGCTCTACCATTAGGCCAAATAGGTGACACCTAAGGCCTCACTTAAACATGGGCCTCACAGTGTGTCTCTATCTTATGGGGATTTTGTGTGGCATGTGCATGGAATGTGGACGAGTGAAAAAAAACACTGTTGGCTAGTTGACATAGAAGCATAGGAAGTGCCTGTGAGCTTGGTCCCTGATATTCTGCTGGTTACTACCAATTACATGGGGCCTACATGTTCCAAATGCAGTGCTGCAAGATGAGTGGTGTGGCCAGTAGTTATATTGACACCCTCCTATCCTGCATGCCTACCCTGCTGTCTCCTAATTGTCTCAAAACATGATTACCATCCAGGGCAGGTACTCTATGGTGAGCCGTGTGAATCACACACACCAAGTAGACATATAAAGGTGTGATTGAGAGGAGGAGAGTAGAGATTAGCCTGAATTGATGAACCTGAGGATGTGAGAATTAGCCACACACTCCATGAGGAGAAGCAGGGAGCGTGGGATAGCCTGTTTGAGGGAGCTCCAGATGATAATCTTGTCTGTAATGTTGATAATGATTAAATAAATAAATAAAAACACCTGCCTTTCCTATCCTTTCCTATCCTTTCCTAGTCACATTATTTTTCTGCAATACCCCCTTCTCTCTCTCTCTCTTTTCTCTCCTCAGTTTATCTCTTCTCTCTCTCTCTTATTCTGCTTCTATTCCTTTTTTTCTCTTTTCCTTTTTCACTTCCCTTCTCTCTCTTTCTATTCACTATCTCTCTGTTTCTCTTTTTACTCCTTTCTCCACTCCCTCACTCCTTTTCTTCAAACTCTCTTTTCATGCTCTTCCTTATCTCTCTCTCTGCCCATCTCTATTCTATGAACACTCCTCCTCCCTTCTCTTTATCTCTTTGCTTTCTTCTTTAATCTTCACTCTCTACCCTCTATTTTCTGTTTTTCTCCATTCTCTCTCACCTTCCCTCTAATCAGTCTTCCTTCTCTCTCTCTCCCCTCTATCTCTGCCCTCTTTTTTTACTATCTCTCCACTCTTTTTTTTTTTCTCTGTCTCTCCTCTTTTTTTACTCTTCACCCTCTATACTTTCTCCTTCTCCAGTATCCCTCTTTACTCTCTCTCATTTTTATCCTTATCTTTTCTTCTCTATTCTCTCTCTCTCTCTCTCTCTCTCTCTCTCTCTCTCTCTCTCTCTCTTGTCTCTCTCCACTCTCCACTCTTCTCTTCTTTCAGTCTTTGTACAGTATCTTTCCATTATCTCCTACTTTCTCTCTCTACTCTCTATTTTCTCTCTCCTCTCTTTTTATTTCCCTCTTCACTTTCTCTCCACTCTCTCATTCTCCGTTTTCTCTTTCCTTTCTCTCTTTCTCTTTACTCTCTTCTTTCTCTCACTCCTCTAATAACTTTTGCCTCTCTCTTCTTTCTCTTATATCTGTCCACTCTCTCCCTTCTTTTCTCTCTATATATTTTTTATAATAAAAGATTTATAACTCTACTTGGTATCTTCTGTTCCTCCACCCCCCTTCATTTTCTCTTTTGGCTGGGCTGTAACATAGAGAGCAGTCACTACATAAGCTTCCTAAGGGCTTTTAAAGGGCTGGAATTCAAGAGTGTCATATGACGTGCACACTGAACTGGATGTTCCTTGGAAATGTCATTAAATAAAGTTCATCCCATTGGGCCGGCATAACATTGTAATAGAAGCCTTACTATAGACACAGATTTAACCCTTTATTATGGATAGATAAAAAAAGATTTTCATCTCTTTCTCTCTCAACTTTCCTCTCTTCAATTGCTTTATTTCCCTCTCTCTCCAATCTTTCCTTCTCTATCATTCTCTCTAACAGAGTGGTTGCAGGAAAAGGTGTGTGATCTCAGGTTTGATCTGGCTACTGGGGTACAAAAGGTTTGGAAGTTTGCGGTTTGGTCTGAGGTCTAATTTGGGTATGTAGCTGACTTCAGTGTTAATGGAAAGTGGCCAGATTTTATTTGGGCATGGTACTTACAGAGCAGCTTCTGTGTCAGGGGCTATTCTGATCTGAGCTATGATTTTGAAAAAAAAATAGCCTAGCACTCATAGTATTATTCTAAAGTCTTCCCCTTCAGTGTAGTATTTTCTTACTCTGAGAAATGAACTCTGAGGTATATATTATCAAAGGATTTTAAGTGACCACTTCATACATGCCTTACCCTACTGTTCTGTTTTCATTTGCTTCAATATCCAAGTACAGAACAACTGCTTTAATTTTTAATCTTGCTTGTTAAGTTAGAATAAATGTAATTATTGTTTTTTATGACAAAAAAAATGTTGCAATGTCATCAATGTAAAACAAAGCACCAGATTGAGGTAAAGGAGGATTAAAAAAAGAAAGAAGTAGGAATAGGTAATACCTATACCCTCTGCAACCTTGATATTTAGGATTGTGGTCAAATTGTTGCACACCCAAATATTATGGTCTAGTCGAGACACAAGGAACCTCTGGTTTTCCCTGAAGTTACTGCACAACCTGTGGTTTTTCAATATTTTTCAACTTCAAGAAAACCCTGAAATAAATCACACACATATCACACCATGCTCAATAAAAAATAAAATACAAATATTTCCCGTAACTGTTTATTAACCCCTTAATCCAATCCGACGTATATATACATCATGCGCTACATTGCCCATCTTAACGCATAATGTATATATGTCGCCGCTTCAGGAAGCTCCAGCAGTCACGGCTGTAAAGTGACAGACGAGACTGCTGTTCCTTAGATGCAGGCAATCTGTCCTCATATGACAACAGAGCACGATCAGTTCGCCATTACCAAATGAGTGCAGATTGCCATATCATTACAGACAGTGAGACGTTCTGTGTCACTGTCTGTAACAATCTCCTTCAGTGCCGGTAGGAGGTGCAAGAGGGAAGGAGGGAGCTGGGTGGGCGGAAAAGAGGCAAAGGGAGGAGGAAGAGAGAGAGTTTCTACGCTACAGAAAATAATGTATGGAAGGGATGCACTACAGAAAAATGGGGAATAAGGGTGGGGGGACCCTACAATAGTGATTGCAGGGAGGGGGAGGAGTGGGGAATGCTACACTACAGATTTTTTAAAAAATAAATAAATAAAATAATAAAATTTATACTAAATCTGGGTACTCGCAGACAGCTGCCACACCATTAGGAGGGGGAGGGTTAGAAAACTGTTTGGGAGGAATCAGGGAGGTGGGATGGTAGGTAAGGGGGAAACCTACACTGTAGAAAATAAGAAAATATTTTTTATTTTTTTATTTTTAAAAAGCCCTAAAACTTAATACTGACAGACTGTCTGCCAGTACCTAAGATAGTGGTGTGGAGTGTGGGTGATGGGGAGATGAAAGCGCTGTTCGGGAAAGATCATTGAGGTAGGAGGTGTCAGGTGGGAGGGTAATCATTCATTATACTAAAATACTATAACCCTTTTCAGCTAATTAACCCCTTGCGCAGCTGCAATTAGTGGCCTTTTAATTACCAAAAAGTAATGAGAAAGCCATGCATGTCTGCTATTTCTGAACAAAGGGGACCCCAGAGAAGCTTTTACATCCATTTGTGTTATAACTATACAAGCTGTTTGTAAATAATTTCAATGAAAAACACAAAGTTTGTGAAAAAGTTAAAGGGACAGTCTAGTCCAAAATAAACTTTCATGATTCAGATAGAGAATGTAATTTTAAACAATTTTCCAGTTTACTTTTATCACCAATTTTGCATTGTTCTCTTGGTATTCTTAGTTGAAAGCTAAACCTAGGAGGTTCATATGCTAATTTCTAAGCGCTTGAAGGCCGCCTCTTCTCTCAGGGCATTTTGACAGTTTTTCACCACTAGAGGGTGTTAGTGTGTCATATAAATAACACTGTGCTCATGAATGTGGAGTTCAGTTGAGCCAGATTGGCTAAAATGGTTGTCTGTCAAAAGAACTGAAATAAGGGGGCAGTTTGCAGAGGCTTAGATACAAGATAATCACAGAGGTAAAAAGTGTATTTATATAACTTTGTTGGTTGTGCAAAACTAGGGAATGGGTAATAAAGGGATTATCTATCTTTTAAACAATAACAATTTTGATGTAGACTGTCCCTTTAACAATTTATTTTATATGATCGCATTTGACGGTGAAACAATATACCAAAATGGACCCAGCTTAATACCTTGGGTTGTCTACTAGAAAATATATATACTGTATATAGTTTTGATAGGTAAAAAAAAAGGCTCTATTTCTGTTTAAATGGAGTAATGGCAAAATTGCTAAAAATTATTCAGCAATTTGGGCAAGTTTTTCTCTGGAATTCACGGTAGTAAAGGGGTTAAAAAGTTACCTTCTGTTTTCGGCATTTGTTAGGTCCAACAACAGATATATTAGAACAGAAGTACTACTTAAAATATCTTTAAAATAAAGGCCAGCAGGTATGGGGGCTTATACTTGATAAGATGTGGTGGAATCTGCATACTGCATACCTCCAAACATCTGCCGGTTGATTTCCAGGATGTAAGAGGTTAAAAGCTTTTGTGCAATGACCCTCTTGTATTTTGTGGTTGAGGCCCTGTGTTGGATGGGGCAGGGTTATGTATGGAGAGTGAATCGATGAGTGAGAAAGTGGGTGTGTCCAGCTGGGTGTGGGCATATCCAGGAACGGCTGGGCCCAGTCAGTAACTTAAAATGGGCACATTGAGCACCCTATACCTCCCAACCTGAGACAATCATGCAGGATATGGAACAGTTGGGAGGTATGAGTTGGGCTGTATGGGACAAGAAATGTATGTGTGGAATTTGGTTGGTTTTCTGTTCTGCTGTAAGAAACCAAGCCATAAATGTGGTAAAGGGGTTTAGTAGGACAGAACCTTGTAACAATTGCAGAGTACTCCATGTTTTGTAAATAGTCATTCTTTTCAATGCATTTCTCCATCTCACTAGTAGACAAATCAATGTGTTCAGTTCAGGAACATATCTGATCATGCTGATCATACTGTGCAATTTGATCTTAAAGAGACACTAAAGTCAAAATTAAACTTTCACAATTCAGACAGAGCGTGCAGTTTTAAGGGATTTTCCAATTTACTTTTTATACACATTGTGAGGCTCAAACTACTTACATATGTAAGGGTTCACAGTGTATACGTGATTGGCTGATGGCTGTCACATAACACAGGGGGCCAGCAAATTGAAGGAAACACTGCTATTTGTCAGAAAAAAATCTACTATTCATTTACTATTCATAGTAAGTGCTATTGTATTGTCTTGTTTATTATGCACTTGCTGATTATGAATTTCTACTGTATTTAAAGGGACAGTAAAAACCTTGTGATTACCAGACATTTCTGTTGTCTTGCTACAGAATAACTTATCAGCCTTACTTTTTTTTTTTTTTTTAAATAAATGTTTTTATTGAGGTTTTGCACATCGTACATGCATATACATTGTATGGGCATATTCCATTATACAGAAAAATAATGTTTCAAAGTAAAACAAATATTAATGAAATTACCATTATTAATAGCAATAACCTCCTTTTGTTTTGACTTTAGAAGGAAAATAGGTAAGAAAAGAGAAAGAAGGAAGAAGAGAAAAAAAAGAGAGAAAGGAAAAAGTCTCATAGCTGATAGCGATTTATGTCTTATGTCATACATTATTTATTGTATTTGTTCTGTATGTAATCTTCCCAAATAAAGAGTAACTTGTGAAAGAAGTCGTTATGCATTGTTGTCATATAATAGTATTCCTCCAATTGTAAAGTTTTATGTATGGTATCGACCGATTGGGTTATAGTAGGGGACTGGACTTGTTTCCAAAGTTGGGCAATTAACACTTTAGCACTATTAGACACTATTTGGAGTAAGGCAAGATGTGTTGCAGGAATTTTTTTGGGAGGTTTATTTAAAAGCCATATAAGCTGGTCTGGTGGTATATTTATTCCACACAGCTTCTCTGTTTTGGTTACTACATCCTTCCAGAAAGGAATGATGTTAGTGCAGGTCCACCAAAAATGCCCCATATTCCCCACCTCTTGTTTACAGCACCAGCATGAGTCAGATCTCTGTGGGTATAAGGTCTTTAATTTCTAAGATCCGGGCTGAGATAGAGGCTTTCATTGTTCTTTTATATATTTTATACATGTCCCCTGGAGAAATGTTAATGTTTAGTTCTTTTCCCCAACTCTTCATGTATTGGTGTTCTGTTCCTAATGGGACCTGTTGGAACATATTGTATATAATAGATAAGGTGCGTCTAATAGGTCATTTTGACATGTATAGTTTTTCAAAGTTTGTTGGGGATCGCAACAAGTTATTTTTCCCCTTATGACGTTTTAGAAATGAATGGGCTTGTGAGTAGAAAAGCCCTTTATCAAATATATGCAAATTACTTTCTAGGAGTTTCGCTCTAGGAAGCATTTTTCCAGCTTGTGTTAGGATCTGAAAGGGGAGATTACTTTGTCTATCTAGTGGATTTAATTTGACTGTGTAATTTCCGGGAGGGAATTCTGGGTAAGGGGTGAAGGTTTAGAGGAGAGTAGTGGGTATTTAACTGTCAAAGTATCCCACATCTTATATGTTTCTACTATTATGTAGTTCAGCCTTACATTTTTCAAACAAACTAACATCCTTTTTACTGCAGTTATTTTTAGTAGTCAATCTCCACCCACCATTTGCCTTATCAGTAGGAGGCAATCTGGGATTTAGTCCAAGAGCAAGAAGGCTAGTCATGGTCATAGTGTCAGGGTTTTTTCCCTGCTTTGTTTGCCATGTGCTGCTGGCAGCCATTTTACTCACCTTTTGCTGAATCTGGTTCAGAGTGTGTGATGCTGCTCATTTCCTGCATGCCCTCTTATGGTCAGACTGTTTTACATCATCCGTGTGAGACAGGTTGCAGTCTCAGAATTGTGATGTCATCACTTATTATTTAAAGGGCCTCTGTTCAGTATGCTTTGCCCTTGCGTTGTCTCAGACCTGTTTGTGAGTTCCTGTGTATTACCTGGCTAGTCTGACGACTCTTCTGGTTCCTGATCCCTGGCTTGTTCCTGACTTTGTTGTTCTCCTTGTTCCTGATTCCTGCTCGTCTTACTACACGCTTTGGCTCCTGACTCGGCTCGTCTGACTACCAGCTCTGGTTTTGACTCCTGGCTTGTTATTTGACTTATGGACTTTTTTTTATTTTATTTTTTTTTATAATATCTTTATTGTGTTTCCAGTAAATAAAGAAAAGTAATACAGTAACAACTGAAGGGTTAACAGTACATGCAAACACAAGGAATTTTGGATGATAGTCCTTCAGGTTCCTAGAGCAGGAAACAATTTCCATATAATTATACAATAAACATAAATCTCTATACAAGAGCTGAAACTCATTTCTCAAATTATCTTTCCCCAACAACCACACACAGAGAACTTGTTTGTTTTGTTTTTTGTTTTTGTTTTTTTTTTTGTTTTTGTTTTTTGTTTTTTTAATACAAGACAACTTTTGTCCCCTCCATGTCCTAACATATGTCATCCTCAAGGGGCTCACCCTCAATTATCTGACCCTTGTTGTTCGAATCTCTGCGACACATATGTTTCCCATAATGTTAGCAATTGTGCATATAAGTCTTTGCACTTAACTTTCATATAATGGTATTCTTCTAGCTTCAATAATTCGTTACATTTGTGTACCCACTGAGCTATACTAGGCACGTTTTGCGTTTTCCAACTCTGAGCTAACAGTATTTTCAAACCATTGCTTAATATGTGAAGCATCTTTTTCTGCGCTGTTGATACCTTTCTGGGTGTGTGTAGGAAGAGCCACAGTTTGGGGTCCAACGGTAATACCTTACCCACCACCTTAGATGCTTCTGTGACTATGCCTGCCCACAGTGGTGCTATTGCTGAGCATGACCACCATATATGCGTCATACTTCCCTTTTCTAATCTGCAGCGCCAGCATACATCATTTTGCGTGTTAAATAGTTTATGTATCCTAACTGGGGTCAAGTACCACCTGTGTAGGATTTTAAGGTTTAGCTCTATTATGTTAGCTTATACAGAGGCTTTTGAGACTGTATAGAAGATTTGTTTTGCTTCCCTGTGGTTGATATCTATGCCTAACTCCTCTCCCCATCTCTCCACATAGTAAGGAACATGACCCGGGGGTTGTATTTGCAATAATTTATATAACAGTGATAGGGAGTGTTGTGTAGGTTCTAACACAGTGCATAGTGTTTCAAATTGCGTCAATGGCCTTATTAGGTTTCTTCTATCGATATGCTTAAAAATGTATGAAGTGCATTGGTGATGAAATAGCCAATTATTGAAAATCGAGAGACCTTTTGCTATCAGCTCTCCTCTCGTGTGTAGTTTAATCTCATTTCCTATTTGAAATACTTGTATGGTTCTATGTGTTGTGTCTGTACTATAAGAGGGTAAGTTCATTCCCGGTAGGAACTCCCTGTTTTCGAGTAGTGGTGTCAGTGGTGAATACCTAGATGATATGTGTGGAAATTTTTGTAGCACTCTATCCCACACTCTAAAAGTCTCTCCGCACAGTAGATTTGTGCTATTATCCTTAAATAAACCTCCCTGTGAGGTCCAGCATTGCGTTCCCAGATGTTTAAAGCCCATTATCTCATGTTCTATTTGAACCCATGTTTTATTATGGAGGTTATGTGACCAATCGAGGATCCTTTGTAAGTGGATAGCTAGCATGTATTTCAGTATGTCAGGGGCTCCCAAACCTCCACTGTGGAGAGGTGTACACACAATATTTTTGTTAATTCTGGCATGTTTTTTGTT